>NW_026277058.1:0-573 GCF_023373465.1 Oncorhynchus keta | reverse complement strand
GCTGGCGCGTTTCCTATGTATAGAGTGGGGTGAGGCTGGCGCGTTTCCTATGTATAGAGTGGGGTGAGGCTGGCGCGTTTCCTATGTATAGAGTGGGGTTGAGGGTGGTGAGTTTCCCCTGTATAGAGTGGGGTGAGGGTGGTGCGTTTCCATGTATAGAGTGGGGTGAGGCTGGCGCGTTTCCTATGTATAGAGTGGGGTGAGGCTGGCGCAGTTTCCCATGTATAGAGTGGGGTGAGGCTGGCGCGTTTCCTATGTATAGAGTGGGGTGAGGCTGGCGACGTTTCCTATGTATAGAGTGGGGTGAGGCTGGCGCGTTTCCTATGTATAGAGTGGGGTGAGGCTGGCGCGTTTCCTATGTATAGAGTGGGGTGAGGCTGGCGCGTTTCCCATGTATAGAGTGGGGTGAGGGTGCTGAGTTTCCTATGTATAGAGTGGGGTGAGGGCGCGTTTCCCCTGTATAGAGTGGGGTTAGGCTGGCGCGTTTCCTATGTATAGAGTGGGGTGAGGCTGGCGCGTTTCCCATGTATAGAGTGGGGTTAGGGTGGTGAGTTTCCCTGTATAGAGGCTGGG
>NW_026277057.1:0-9335 GCF_023373465.1 Oncorhynchus keta | reverse complement strand
AGAGGAGGAGAGAGGCAGAGTGACGATGAGAGCGGAGGAAAGAGGAGGAGAGAGGCAGAGTGACGATGAGAGAGGAGGAAAGAGGAGGAGAGAGGCAGAGTGACGATGAGAGAGGAGGAAAGAGGAGGGAGAGGCAGAGTGACGATGAGAGCGGAGGAAAGAGGAGGAGGAGGCAGAGTGACGATGAGAGAGGAGGAAAGAGGAGGAGAGGCAGGAGTGACGATGAGAGAGGAGGAGAGGAGGAGAGAGGCAGAGTGACGATGAGAGAGGAGGAGAGAGGAGGAGAGAGGCAGAGTGACGATGAGAGAGGAGGAGAGGAGGAGAGAGGGAGAGTGACGATGAGAGAGGAGAGAGGGAGGAGAGAGGCAGAGTGACGATGAGAGAGGAGAGAGGAGGAGAGAGGCAGAGTGACGATGAGAGAGGAGAGAGGAGGAGAGAGACGAGTGAGAGAGGAGAGAGAGGAGGAGAGAGGCAGAGTGACGATGAGAGAGGAGAGAGGAGGAGAGAGGCAGAGTGACGATGAGAGAGAGGAGAGAGGAGGAGAGAGGCAGAGTGACGATGAGAGAGGAGAGAGGAGGAGAGAGGCAGAGTGACGATGAGAGAGGAGGAGAGGAGGAGAGATTCAGAGTGACGATGAGAGAGGCAGAGTGACGATGAGAGAGGAGAGAGGAGGAGAGAGGCAGAGTGACGATGAGAGAGGAGGAAAGAGGAGGAGAGAGGCAGAGTGACGATGAAAGAGAGAGAGGAGAGAGATGAGAGAGAGGCAGAGTGACGATGAGAGAGGAGAGAGGAGGAGAGAGGGAGAGTGACGATGAGAGCGGAGGAAAGAGGAGGAGAGAGGCAGAGTGACGATGAGAGAGGAGAGAGGAGGAGAGATTCAGAGTGACGATGAGAGAGGCAGAGTGACGATGAGAGAGGAGAGAGGAGGAGAGAGGGAGAGTGACGATGAGAGCGGAGGAAAGAGGAGGAGAGAGGCAGAGTGACGATGAAAGAGGAGGAGAGGCAGAGTGACGATGAGAGAGGAGAGAGAGGAGGAGAGAGGGAGAGTGACGATGAGAGCGGAGGAAAGAGGAGGAGAGAGGCAGAGTGACGATGAAAGAGGAGGAGAGGCAGAGTGACGATGAGAGAGGAGGAAAGAGGAGGAGAGAGGCAGAGTGACGATGAGAGAGGAGGAAAGAGGAGGAGAGAGGCAGAGTGACGATGAGAGAGGAGAGAGGAGGAGAGATTCAGAGTGACGATGAGAGAGGCAGAGTGACGATGAGAGAGGAGAAGAGGAGGAGAGAGGCAGAGTGACGATGAGAGAGGAGGAAAGAGGAGGAGAGAGGAGGAGAGGAGGAGAGAGGGAGAGTGACGATGAGAGCGGAGGAAAGAGGAGGAGAGAGGCAGAGTGACGATGAAAGAGGAGAGAGGAGGAGAGAGGCAGAGTGACGATGAGAGCGGAGGAAAGAGGAGGAGAGAGGCAGAGTGACGATGAGAGAGGAGGAAAGAGGAGAGAGGCAGAGTGACGATGAGAGAGGAGAGAGGAGGAGAGAGGCAGAGTGACGATGAGAGCGGAGGAAAGAGGAGGAGAGAGGCAGAGTGACGATGAGAGAGGAGGAAAGAGGAGAGAGGCAGAGTGACGATGAGAGAGGAGAGAGGAGGAGAGAGGCAGAGTGACGATGAGAGCGGAGGAAAGAGGAGGAGAGAGGCAGAGTGACGATGAGAGAGGAGGAAAGAGGAGAGAGGCAGAGTGACGATGAGAGAGGAGAGAGGAGGAGAGAGGCAGAGTGACGATGAGAGCGGAGGAAAGAGGAGGAGAGAGGCAGAGTGACGATGAGAGAGGAGGAAAGAGGAGAGAGGCAGAGTGACGATGAGAGAGGAGAGAGGAGGAGAGAGGCAGAGTGACGATGAGAGAGGAGGAAAGAGGAGGAGAGAGGCAGAGTGACGATGAGAGCGGAGGAAAGAGGAGGAGAGAGGCAGAGTGACGATGAGAGAGGAGGAAAGAGGAGAGAGGCAGAGTGACGATGAGAGAGGAGGAAAGAGGAGGAGAGAGGCAGAGTGACGATGAGAGAGGAGGAAAGAGGAGGAGAGGCAGAGTGACGATGAGAGCGGAGGAAAGAGGAGGAGAGAGGCAGAGTGACGATGAGAGAGGAGGAAAGAGGAGGAGAGGCAGAGTGACGATGAGAGAGGAGAGAGGAGGAGAGAGGGAGAGTGACGATGAGAGAGGAGAGAGGAGGAGAGGGGCAGAGTGACGATGAGAGAGGAGAGAGGAGAGAGGCAGAGTGACGATGAGAGAGGAGAGAGGAGGAGAGAGGGAGAGTGACGATGAGAGAGGAGAGAGGAGGAGAGAGGCAGAGTGACGATGAGAGAGGAGAGAGGAGGAGAGAGGGAGAGTGACGATGAGAGAGGAGAGAGGAGGAGAGAGGCAGAGTGACGATGAGAGAGGAGAGAGGAGGAGAGAGGCAGAGTGACGATGAGAGAGGAGAGAGGAGGAGAGATTCAGAGTGACGATGAGAGAGGCAGGGTGACGATGAGAGAGGAGAGAGGAGGAGAGAGGGAGAGTGACGATGAGAGCGGAGGAAAGAGGAGGAGAGAGGCAGAGTGACGATGAAAGAGGAGGAGAGGCAGAGTGACGATGAGAGAGGCAGAGTGACGATGAGAGAGGAGAGAGGAGGAGAGAGGGAGAGTGACGATGAGAGCGGAGGAAAGAGGAGGAGAGAGGCAGAGTGACGATGAAAGAGGAGGAGAGGCAGAGTGACGATGAGAGAGGAGGAAAGAGGAGGAGAGAGGCAGAGTGACGATGAGAGAGGAGGAAAGAGGAGGAGAGAGGCAGAGTGACGATGAGAGAGGAGAGAGGAGGAGAGATTCAGAGTGACGATGAGAGAGGCAGAGTGACGATGAGAGAGGAGAGAGGAGGAGAGAGGAGGAGAGAGGCAGAGTGACGATGAGAGAGGAGAGAGGAGGAGAGAGAGAGAGATGAGAGAGAGAGGAGAGAGGAGAGAGAGTAGTGACGATGAGAGAGGAGAGAGGAGGAGAGAGGGAGAGTGACGATGAGAGAGGAGAGAGGAGGAGAGAGGCAGAGTGACGATGAGAGAGGAGAGAGGAGAGAGAGAGGCAGAGTGACGATGAGAGAGGAGAGAGGAGGAGAGATTCAGAGTGACGATGAGAGAGGCAGAGTGACGATGGAGAGAGAGAGAGGAGAGAGGGAGAGTGACGATGAGAGCGGAGGAAAGAGGAGGAGAGAGGCAGAGTGACGATGAAAGAGGAGGAGAGGCAGAGTGACGATGAGAGAGGCAGAGTGACGATGAGAGAGGAGAGAGGAGGAGAGAGGGAGAGACGATGAGACGGAGGAAAGAGGAGGAGAGAGGCAGAGGACGATGAAGAGAGAGGAGAGGCAGAGTGACGATGAGAGAGGAGGAGAGGAGGAGAGAGGCAGAGTGACGATGAGAGAGGAGGAAAGAGAGGAGGAGAGAGGCAGAGTGACGAGGAGAGAGGCAGAGGACGATGAGAGAGGAGAGAGGAGAGAGAGGAGGAGAGAGGCAGAGTGACGATGAGAGAGAGAAGAGGAGGAGAGAGGAGGAGAGGAGGAGAGGGAGAGTGACGATGAGAGCGGAGGAAAGAGGAGGAGAGAGGCAGAGTGACGATGAAAGAGGAGAGAGAGAGGAGAGAGGCAGAGTGACGATGAGAGCGGAGGAAAGAGGAGGAGAGAGGCAGAGTGACGATGAGAGAGGAGGAAAGAGGAGAGAGGCAGAGTGACGATGAGAGAGGAGAGAGGAGGAGAGAGGCAGAGTGACGATGAGAGCGGAGGAAAGAGGAGGAGAGAGGCAGAGTGACGATGAGAGAGGAGGAAAGAGGAGAGAGGCAGAGTGACGATGAGAGAGGAGAGAGGAGGAGAGAGGCAGAGTGACGATGAGAGCGGAGGAAAGAGGAGGAGAGAGGCAGAGTGACGATGAGAGAGGAGAGAGGAGGAGAGAGGCAGAGTGACGATGAGAGAGGAGAGAGGAGGAGAGAGGCAGAGTGACGATGAGAGCGGAGGAAAGAGGAGGAGAGAGGCAGAGTGACGATGAGAGAGGAGGAAAGAGGAGAGAGGCAGAGTGACGATGAGAGAGGAGAGAGGAGGAGAGAGGCAGAGTGACGATGAGAGCGGAGGAAAGAGGAGGAGAGAGGCAGAGTGACGATGAGAGAGGAGGAAAGAGGAGGAGAGGCAGAGTGACGATGAGAGAGGAGGAAAGAGGAGGAGAGGCAGAGTGACGATGAGAGAGGAGGAAAGAGGAGGAGAGAGGCAGAGTGACGATGAGAGAGGAGGAAAGAGGAGGAGAGGCAGAGTGACGATGAGAGCGGAGGAAAGAGGAGGAGAGAGGCAGAGTGACGATGAGAGAGGAGGAAAGAGGAGGAGAGGCAGAGTGACGATGAGAGAGGAGAGAGGAGGAGAGAGGCAGAGTGACGATGAGAGAGGAGAGAGGAGGAGAGAGGCAGAGTGACGATGAGAGAGGAGAGAGGAGAGAGGCAGAGTGACGATGAGAGAGGAGAGAGGAGGAGAGAGGCAGAGTGACGATGAGAGAGGAGAGAGGAGGAGGAGAGGCAGAGTGACGATGAGAGAGGAGAGAGGAGGAGAGAGGGAGAGTGACGATGAGAGAGGAGAGAAGGAGGAGAGAGGCAGAGTGACGATGAGAGAGAGGAGGAGAGAGGCAGAGTGACGATGAGAGAGGAGAGAGGAGGAGAGATTCAGAGTGACGATGAGAGAGGCAGAGTGACGATGAGAGAGAGAGAGAGGAAGAAAGAAAGGAAGAAATGGCAAATGAGAAGCGGAGAAAAAAGAAGGAGGAAGGAAGAAGAGGAAACAAGTGGCGATGAAAAAGGAAGGGAAGGCAAAGTGACGATGAGAGAGGCAAGTGACGAAGGAGAAGGAGGAGGAAGGAAGAAAGAGGAGAGTAAACAATATGAGAGCGGAGGAAGGAGGAGAGGCAGAGTGACGATGAAAGGGGAGAGGCAGTGTGATCTATGAGAGAGGAGAAAGAAGGAGGAGAGAGGCAGAGTGACGATGAGAGAGGAGGAAAGAGGCAGAGTGACGATGAGAGAAGGAGAGAGGAGGAGAGATTCAGAGTGACGATGAGAGAGGCAGAGTGACGATGAGAGAGGAAAGGGAGGAGAGAGGAGGAGAGAGGCAGGAGTGACGATGAGAGAGGAGGAAAGAGGAGGAGAGAGGAAGGAGAGGAAGGGAGAGGGAGAGTGACGATGAGAGCGGAGAAAAGATGGAGGAGAGGAGGCAGAGACGATGAAAAAGAAAAGAGGAAGGAAGAGGCAGAGTGTGAATGAGAAGAGGAAAAAGGAGGAGAGAGAGGAGAGAGGAGGAAGAGGAGAGTGACTATGAGAGCGGAGGAAAGAGGAAGGAGAGAGGCAGAGTGACGATGAAAGAGGAGGAGAGGCAGAGTGACGATGAGAGAGGAGGAAAGAGGAGGAGAGAGGAGGAGAGAGGCAGAGTGACAATGAGAGAGGAGAGAGGAGGAGAGATTCAGAGTGACGATGAGAGAGGCAGAGTGACGATGAGAGAGGAGAGAGGAGAGATTCAGAGTCACGATGAGAGAGGAGAGAGGTGGAGAGAGGCAGAGTGACGATGAGTGACGATGAGTGACGATGAGTGACGATGAGTGAGGTGGAGAGAGGTGGAGAGAGGAGGAGAGAGGAGGAGAGAGGTGGAGAGAGGCGGAGTGACTATGAGAGAGGAGGAGAGATATGAGGACAGATGCATGATGTGGTTGTTTCTGTGAGCTTGAAGAACATTTCCACATGAAGTCCTCCTGGGCTGAGTCCTAATGGCACCCTATCCCCTATAGCCCAGGGGCTCAGTTCAACTGTAGTGCACTTACCATGCAGGAACGGAATGGCACCTATCCCTATATAGCCCAGGGGGCTCAGTTCAACTGTAGTGCACTTACTATGCAGGGAACGGAATGGCACCCTATCCCTATATGGCCAGGGCTCAGTTCAACTAGTACACTTACCATGCAGGAACGGAATGGCACCCTATCCCTATATAGCCCAGGGGCTCAGTTCAACTGTAGTGCACTTACCATGCAGGGAACGGAATGGCACCCTATCCCTATATAGCCCAGGGCTCAGTTCCACTGCCAGTACACTTACTATGCAGGGAACGGAATGGCACCCTATCCCTATAGCCCAGGGGCTCAGTTCAACTGTAGTACACTTACCATGCAGGGAACAGAATGGCACCTATCCCCTATAGCCCAGGGGCTCAGTTCAACTGTAGTACACTTACCATGCAGGGAACGGAATGGCACCCTATCCCCTATATGGCCCAGGGGCTCAGTTCAACTGTAGTACACTTACCATGCAGGAACGGAATGGCACCCTTCCCCTACCAGGGGCTCAGTTCCACTGTAGTACACTTACCATGCAGGGAACAGAATGGCACCTATCCCTATATAGCCCAGGGGCTCAGTTCAACTGTAGTACACTTACCATGCAGGGAACAGAATGGCACCTATCCCCTATAGCCCAGGGGGCTCAGTTCAACTGTAGTACACTTACCATGCAGGAACGGAATGGCACCCTATCCCCTATATAGCCCAGGGGGCTCAGTTCAACTGTAGTGCACTTACCATGCAGGGAACGGAATGGCACCCTATCCCTATATGGCCAGGGGGCTCAGTTCAACTGTAGTACACTTACCATGCAGGGAACGGAATGGCACCTATCCCTATATAGCCCAGGGGCTCAGTTCAACTGTAGTACACTTACCATGCAGGGAACGGAATGGCACCCTATCCCCTATATAGCCCAGGGGCTCCAGTTCAACTGTAGTGCACTTACCATGCAGGGAACGGAATGGCACCATATCCCTATATGGAGCCCAGGGGGCTCAGTTCAACTGGAGTGCACTTACCATGCAGGGTGTGTGTGCGTGGGGTTCCGTTTAGGATGGATCCATGGACGAACAGATCTGAAGCAGAGGCTGGAGAGCCATGGGTACACGGATAATAATGTACAACTAGGACTGGGCTTGTCTGAGGGTCGGCTGGTACAGGTGGCTGGTGTGTGTGTGCGTGTGTGTGTGTCCGTGTGTGTGTGTGTGTGTCGCTGGGTGCTGAAGGCAGTGTCATCAGTATTTGTGTAATGGACTCAGCAGGTCAGGTTGGTCCTCTATAAACACTACTAGATAATAATGTACAACACAACCATTCAGTTTGGCTGCTGTTGCTAGGCAGGTTTAGTGTACAATATCAGAGCCTGCTTGTATTGGTTTATGGTGGTGCAGGTCTTCTTTGTGAGATTAGAGTTTGTAAAAGGCCTTTTTTTTACCAATGTTTTCGTCTAACTCTGTTAAAAAAAAATACATATTCCGATTTTGTATCTATCATTCACACTCTAGTGTTTGATGTGTAACCTCTAGTATCTCTAATACAGTAACCTCTAGTATCTCTAATACAGTAACCTCTAGTGACCCTCTAGTCTCTAATACAGTAACCTCTAGTATCTCTAATACAGTAACCTCTAGTATCTCTAGTAACCTCTAGTGTCTAATACAGTAACCTGACCTAGTATCTCTAATACAGTAACCTCTAGTATCTCTAACACAGTAACCTCTAGTATCTCTAATACAGTAACCTCTAGTATCTCTAATACAGTAACCTCTAGTATCTCTAATACAGTAACCTCTAGTATCTCTAATACAGTATCCTCTAGTATCTCTAATACAGTAACCTCTAGTGTCTCTAATACAGTAACCTCTAGTATCTAACCTCTAATACAGTAACCTCTAGTATCTCTAATACAGTAACCTCTAGTATCTCTAATACAGTAACCTCTAGTATCTCTAATACAGTAACCTCTAGTATCTCTAATACAGTAACCTCTAGTGTCTCTAATACAGTAACCTCTAGTATCTCTAATACAGTAACCTCTCTAGTATCTCTAATACAGTAACTCTCTGAGTATCTCTAATACAGTAACCTCTAGTATCTCTAATACAGTAACCTCTAGTATCTCTAATATAGTAACCTAGTATCTCTAGTGTCTAACCTCTAAATACAGTAACCTCTAGTATCTCTAATATAGTAACCTCTAGTATCTCTAATACAGTAACCTCTAGTATCTCTAATACAGTAACCTCTAGTATCTCTAATACAGTAACCTCTAGTATCTCCTAGTGTCTCTAATACAGTAACCTCTAGTGTCTCTAATACAGTAACCTCTAGTATCTCTAATACAGTAACCTCTAGTATCTCTAATACAGTAACCTCTAGTATCTCTAATACAGTAACCTCTAGTATCTCTAATACAGTAACCTCTAGTAACCTCTAGTATCTCTAATACAGTAACCTCTAGTGTCTCTAATACAGTAACCTCTAGTATCTCTAATATAGTAAGTGTCTCTCTAGTATCTCTAATACAGTAACCTCTAGTATCTCTAATACAGTAACCTCTAGTATCTCTAATACAGTAACCTCTAGTATCTCTAATACAGTAACCTCTAGTATCTCTAATACAGTAACCTCTAGTATCTCTAATACAGTAACCTCTAGTATCTCTAATACAGTAACCTCTAGTATCTCTCTAATACAGTAACCTCTAGTATCTCTAATACTAACCTCTAGTATCTCTATTACAGTAACAGTAACCTCTAGTGTCTCTAATACAGTAACCTCTAGTGTCTCTAATACAGTAACCTCTAGTGTCTCTAATACAGTAACCTCTAGTATCTCTAATACAGTAACCTCTAGTATCTCTAATACAGTAACCTCTAGTATCTCTAATACAGTAACCTCTAGTATCTCTAATACAGTGACCTCTAGTATCTCTAATACAGTAACCTCTAGTGTCTCTAATACAGTAACCTCTAGTATCTCTAATACAGTAACCTCTAGTATCTCTAATACAGTAACCTCTAGTATCTCTAATACAGTAACCTCTAGTATCTCTAATACAGTAACCTCTAGTATCTCTAATACAGTAACCTCTAGTATCTCTAATACAGTAACCTCTAGTATCTCTAATACAGTAACCTCTAGTCTCTAATACAGTAACCTCTAGTGTTTCTAATACAGTAACCTCTAGTGTTTCTAATACAGTAACCTCTAGTGTCTCTAATACAGTAACCTCTAGTATCTCTAATACAGTAACCTCTAGTATCTCTAATACAGTAACCTCTAGTATCTCTAATACAGTAACCTCTAGTATCTCTAATACAGTAACCTCTAGTATCTATAATACAGTAACCTCTAGTATCTATAATACAGTAACCTCTAGTATCTATAATACAGTAACCTCTAGTATCTCTAATACAGTAACCTCTAGTATCTCTAATACAGTAACCTCTAGTATCTCTAATACAGTAA
>NW_026277056.1:0-204296 GCF_023373465.1 Oncorhynchus keta | reverse complement strand
AGTAATAGCACGTTCCGAATTCCCACGTGTGCTCCTGGTCTCTCATAATATAGCCAGACAGTAGATCTAACTGGTCTGTCATAATACAACTAGAAGACAGTCAAATTTAGCTGGTCTGTCATACCATAATAGAGACATAGAGACAGTAGATTTAGCTGGTCTGTCATAATATAATAGAGACAGTATATCTACCTGGTCTGTCATTTTATAATAGAGACAGTAGATCAAGCTGGTCTGTCATAATATAATAGAGACAGTAGATCTAGCTGGTCTGTCATGTATAATAGAGACAGTAGATCTAGCTGGTCCGTCATATTATAATAGAGACAATTGATCTAGCTGGTCTGTCATAATACAATAGCGAGAATAGATCTAGCTGGTCTGTCATTTTATAATGGAGTCGGTATATCTACCTGGTCTCTCATAATATAATAGAGACAGTAGATCTAGCTGGTCTGTCATAATACAATGGAGACAGTAGATCTAGCTGGTCTGTCATAATAAAATAGACAGTAGATCTAGCTGGTCTGTCATAATATAATAGACACAGTAGATCTAGCTGGTCTGTCATAATATAATAGAGACAGTAGATCTAGCTGGTCTGTCATAATATAATAGACACAGTAGATCTAGCTGGTCTGTCATAATATAATAGAGACAGTATATCTACCTGGTCTGTCATAATACAGAAGAGACAGTAGATCTAGCTGGTCTGTCATAATATAATAGACACAGTAGATCTAGCTGGTCTGTCATAATACAATAGAGACAGTAGATTTAGCTGCTCTGTCATACCATAATAGAGACATAGAGACAGTAGATTTAGCTGGTCTGTCATAATATAATAGAGACAGTATATCTACCTGGTCTGTCATTTTATAATAGAGACAGTAGATCTAGCTGGTCTGTCATAATATAATAGAGACAGTAGATCTAGCTGGTCTGTCATAATATAATAGAGACAGTATATCTACCTGGTCTGTCATTTTATAATAGAGACAGTAGATCTAGCTGGTCTGTCATAATACAATAGAGACAGTAGATCTAGCTGGTCTGTCATAATACAATAGAGACAGTAGATTTAGCTGCTCTGTCATACCATAATAGAGACATAGAGACAGTAGATTTAGCTGCTCTGTCATACCATAATAGAGACATAGAGACAGTAGATTTAGCTGGTCTGTCATAATATAATAGAGACAGTATATCTACCTGGTCTGTCATTTTATAATAGAGACAGTAGATCTAGCTGGTCTGTCATAATATCATAGAGACAATAGATCTAGCTGGTCTGTCATAATATAATAGAGCCAGTAGATCTAGCTGGTCTGTCATAGTATAATAGGGACAGTAGATCTACCTGGTCTGTCAAAATATAATAGAGACAGTAGATCTAGCTGGTCTGTCATAATATAATAGAGACAGTAGATCTACCTGGTCTGTCAAAATATAATAGAGACAGTAGATCTAGCTGGTCTGTCATAATATAATAGAGACAGTAGATCTAGCTGGTCTGTCATATATAATAGAGACAGTAGATCTAGCTGGTCCGTCATATTATAATAGAGACAATTGATCTAGCTGGTCTGTCATAATACAATAGCGAGAATAGATCTAGCTGGTCTGTCATTTTATAATGGAGTCGGTATATCTACCTGGTCTCTCATAATATAATAGAGACAGTAGATCTAGCTGGTCTGTCATAATACAATGGAGACAGTAGATCTAGCTGGTCTGTCATAATAAAATAGACAGTAGATCTAGCTGGTCTGTCATAATATAATAGACACAGTAGATCTAGCTGGTCTGTCATAATATAATAGAGACAGTAGATCTAGCTGGTCTGTCATAATATAATAGACATAGTAGATCTAGCTGGTCTGTCATAATATAATAGAGACAGTATATCTACCTGGTCTGTCATAATACAGAAGAGACAGTAGATCTAGCTGGTCTGTCATAATATAATAGACACAGTAGATCTAGCTGGTCTGTCATAATACAATAGAGACAGTAGATTTAGCTGCTCTGTCATACCATAATAGAGACATAGAGACAGTAGATTTAGCTGGTCTGTCATAATATAATAGAGACAGTATATCTACCTGGTCTGTCATTTTATAATAGAGACAGTAGATCTAGCTGGTCTGTCATAATATAATAGAGACAGTAGATCTAGCTGGTCTGTCATAATATAATAGAGACAGTATATCTACCTGGTCTGTCATTTTATAATAGAGACAGTAGATCTAGCTGGTCTGTCATAATACAATAGAGACAGTAGATCTAGCTGGTCTGTCATAATACAATAGAGACAGTAGATTTAGCTGCTCTGTCATACCATAATAGAGACATAGAGACAGTAGATTTAGCTGCTCTGTCATACCATAATAGAGACATAGAGACAGTAGATTTACCTGGTCTATCATAATATAATAGAGACAGTATATCTACCTGGTCTGTCATTTTATAATAGAGACAGTAGATCTAGCTGGTCTGTCATAATATAATAGAGACAATAGATCTAGCTGGTCTGTCATAATATAATAGAGCCAGTAGATCTAGCTGGTCTGTCATAGTATAATAGGGACAGTAGATCTACCTGGTCTGTCAAAATATAATAGAGACAGTAGATCTAGCTGGTCTGTCATAATATAATAGAGACAGTAGATCTACCTGGTCTGTCATTTTATAATAGAGACAGTAGATCTAGCTGGTCTGTCATAATATAATAGAGACAGTAGATCTAGCTGGTCTGTCATAATATAATAGAGACAGTATATCTACCTGGTCTGTCATTTTATAATAGAGACAGTAGATCTAGCTGGTCTGTCATAATACAATAGAGACAGTAGATTTAGCTGCTCTGTCATACCATAATAGAGACATAGAGACAGTAGATTTAGCTGCTCTGTCATACCATAATAGAGACATAGAGACAGTAGATTTACCTGGTCTGTCATAATATAATAGAGACAGTATATCTACCTGGTCTGTCATTTTATAATAGAGACAGTAGATCTAGCTGGTCTGTCATAATATAATAGAGACAATAGATCTAGCTGGTCTGTCATAATATAATAGAGCCAGTAGATCTAGCTGGTCTGTCATAGTATAATAGGGACAGTAGATCTACCTGGTCTGTCAAAATATAATAGAGACAGTAGATCTAGCTGGTCTGTCATAATATAATAGAGACAGTAGATCTACCTGGTCTGTCAAAATATAATAGAGACAGTAGATCTAGCTGGTCTGTGATAATACAATAGAGACAGTAGATCTAGTTGGTCTGTCATAATACAATAGAGACAGTAGATTTAGCTGCTCTGTCATACCATAATAGAGACATAGAGACAGTAGATTTAGCTGGTCTGTCATAATATAATAGAGACAGTATATCTACCTGGTCTGTCATTTTATAATAGAGACAGTATATCTAGCTGGTCTGTCATAATATAATAGAGACAGTAGATCTAGCTGGTCTGTCATAATATAATAGAGACAGTAGATCTAGCTGGTCTGTCATAATATAATAGAGACAGTAGATCTAGCTGGTCTGTCATAGTATAATAGGGACAGTAGATCTACCTGGTCTGTCAAAATATAATAGAGACAGTAGATCTAGCTGGTCTGTCATAATATAATAGAGACAGTAGATCTAGCTGGTCTGTCATAATACAATAGAGACAGTAGATTTAGCTGGTCTGTCATAGCATAATAGAGACATAGAGACAGTAGATTTAGCTGGTCTTTCATAATATAATAGAGACAGTATATCTACCTGGTCTGTCATTTTATAATAGAGACAGTAGATCTAGCTGGTCTGTCATAATATAATAGAGACAGTAGATCTAGCTGGTCTGTCATATTATAATAGAGACAGTAGATCTAGCTGGTCTGTCATAATACAATAGAGACAGTAGATTTAGCTGCTCTGTCATACCATAATAGACACATAGAGACAGTAGATTTAGCTGGTCTGTCATAATATAATAGAGACAGTAGATCTAGCTGGTCTGTCATTTTATAATAGAGACAGTATATCTACCTGGTCTCTCATAATACAATAGAGACAGTAGATCTAGCTGGTCTGTCATAATACAATAGAGACAGTAGATCTAGCTGGTCTGTCATAATATAATAGAGACAGTAGATCTAGCTGGTCTGTCATAATATAATAGAGACAGTAGATCTAGCTGGTCTGTCATAATATAATAGAGACAGTAGATTTAGCTGGTCTGTCATACCATAATAGATAGAGACAGTAGATTTAGCTGGTCTGTCATAATATAATAGAGACAGTATATCTACCTGGTCTGTCATAATATAATAGAGACAGTATATCTAGCTGGTCTGTCATAATACAATAGAGACAGTAGATTTAGCTGGTCTGTCATAGCATAATAGAGACATAGAGACAGTAGATTTAGCTGGTCTTTCATAATATAATAGAGACAGTATATCTACCTGGTCTGTCATTTTATAATAGAGACAGTAGATCTAGCTGGTCTGTCATAATATAATAGAGACAGTAGATCTAGCTGGTCTGTCATATTATAATAGAGACAGTAGATTTAGCTGGTCTGTCATAATATAATAGAGACAGTATATCTACCTGGTCTGTCATTTTATAATAGAGACAGTATATCTAGCTGGCCTGTCATAATATAATAGAGACAGTAGATCTAGCTGGTCTGTCATAATACAATAGAGACAGTAGATTTAGCTGGTCTGTCATAATATAATAGAGACAGTAGATCTAGCTGGTCTGTCATATTATAATAGAGACAGTAGATCTAGCTGGTCTGTCATAATACAATAGAGACAGTAGATTTAGCTGCTCTGTCATACCATAATAGACACATAGAGACAGTAGATTTAGCTGGTCTGTCATAATAAAATAGAGACAGTATATCTACCTGGTCTGTCATTTTATAATAGAGACAGTATATCTAGCTGGCCTGTCATAATATAATAGAGACAGTAGATCTAGCTGGTCTGTCATAATACAATAGAGACAGTAGATTTAGCTGGTCTGTCATAATACAATAAAGACAGTAGATTTAGCTGGTCTGTCATAGCATAATAGAGACATAGAGACAGTAGATTTAGCTGGTCTTTCATAATATAATAGATACAGTATATCTACCTGGTCTGTCATTTTATAATAGAGACAGTAGATCTAGCTGGTCTGTCATAATATAATAGAGATAGTAGATCTAGCTGGTCTGTCATAATACAATAGAAACAGTAGATCTAGCTGGTCTGTCATAATACAATAGAGATAGTAGATTTAGCTGGTCTGTCATACCATAATAGAGACATAGAGACAGTAGATTTAGCTGGTCTGTCATAATATAATAGAGACAGTATATCTACCTGGTCTGTCATTTTATAATAGAGACAGTAGATCTAGCTGGTCTGTCATAGTATAATAGGGACAGTAGATCTAGCTGGTCTGTCATAATGTCATATTATAATTAAGACAATAGATCGAGCTGGTCTGTCATAATATAATAGAGACAGTAGATCTAGCCGGTCTGTCATATTATAATAGAGACAGTAGATCTAGCTGATCTGTCATATTATAATAGAGACAATTGATCTAGCTGGTCTGTCATAATACAATAGCGAGAATAGATCTAGCTGGTCTGTCATAATACAATAGAGACAGTAGATCTAGCTGGTCTGTCATAATGTCATATTATAATAGAGACAATAGATCTAGCTGGTCTGTCATAATATAATAGAGACAGTAGATCTAGCTGGTCTGTCATAGTATAATAGGGACAGTAGATCTACCTGGTCTGTCATAATATAATAGAGACAGTAGATCTCGCTGGTCTGTCATAATATAATAGAGACAGTAGATCTAGCTGGTCTGTCATAATACAATAGTGAGAATAGATCTAGCTGGTCTGTCATTTTATAATGGAGTCTGTATATCTACCTGGTCTCTCATAATATAATAGAGACAGTAGATCTAGCTGGTCTGTCATAATACAATAGAGACAGTAGATCTAGCTGGTCTGTCATAATACAATAGAGACAGTAGATTTAGCTGGTCTGTCATACCATATAATAGAGACAGTAGATTTAGCTGGTCTGTCATAATATAATAGAGACAGTAGACAGTATATCTACCTGGTCTGTCATTTTATAATAGAGACAGTAGATCTAGCTGGTCTGTCATAATATAATAGAGACAGTAGATCTAGCTGGTCTGTCATAATATAATAGAGACAGTAGATCTAGCTGGTCTGTCATAATGTCATATATAATTGAGACAGTAGATCTAGCTGGTCTGTCATAATATAATAGAGACAGTAGATCTAGCTGGTCTGTCATAATATAATAGAGACAGTAGATCTCGCTGGTCTGTCATAATATAATAGAGACAGTAGATCTAGCTGGTCTGTCATAATACAATAGTGAGAATAGATCTAGCTGGTCTGTCATTTTATAATGGAGTCGGTATATCTACCTGGTCTCTCATAATATAATAGAGACAGTAGATCTAGCTGGTCTGTCATAATACAATAGAGACATAGAGACAGTAGATCTAGCTGGTCTGTCATATTATAATAGAGACAATAGATCTAGCAGGTCTGTCATATTATAATAGAGACAATAGATCTAGCTGGTCTGTCATAATATAATAGACAGTAGATCTAGCTGGTCTGTCATAATATAATAGAGACAATAGATCTAGCTGGTCTGTCATAATATAATAGACAGTAGATCTAGCTGGTCTGTCATAATATAATAGAGACAGTAGATCTAGCTGGTCTGTCATAATATAATAGAGACAGTAGATCTAGCTGGTCTGTCATAGTATAATAGGGACAGTAGATCTACCTGGTCTGTCAAAATATAATAGAGACAGTAGATCTAGCTGGTCTGTCATAATATAATAGAGACAGTAGATCTAGCTGGTCTGTCATAATACAATAGAGACAGTAGATTTAGCTGGTCTGTCATAATACAATAAAGACAGTAGATTTAGCTGGTCTGTCATAGCATAATAGAGACATAGAGACAGTAGATTTAGCTGGTCTTTCATAATATAATAGAGACAGTATATCTACCTGGTCTGTCATTTTATAATAGAGACAGTAGATCTAGCTGGTCTGTCATAATATAATAGAGACAGTAGATCTAGCTGGTATGTCATAATATAATAGAGACAGTAGATCTAGCTGGTCTGTCATAATATAATAGAGATAGTAGATCTAGCTGGTCTGTCATAATACAATAGAAACAGTAGATCTAGCTGGTCTGTCATAATGTCATATTATAATAGAGACAATAGATCTAGCTGGTCTGTCATAATATAATAGAGACAATAGATCTAGCTGGTCTGTCATAATATAATAGAGACAGTAGATCTAGCTGGTCTGTCATAGTATAATAGGGACAGTAGATCTACCTGGTCTCTCATAATATAATAGAGACAGTAGATCTAGCTGGTCTGTCATATTATAATAGAGACAGTAGATATAGCTGGTCTGTCATATTATAATAGAGACAATTTATCTAGCTGGTCTGTCATAATACAATAGCGAGAATAGATCTAGCTGGTCTGTCATTTTATAATGGAGTCTGTATATCTACCTGGTCTGTCATAATACAATAGAGACAGTAGATTTAGCTGGTCTGTCATACCATAATAGAGACATAGAGACAGTAGATTTAGCTGGTCTGTCATAATATAATAGAGACAGTATATCTACCTGGTCTGTCATTTTATAATAGAGACAGTAGATCTAGCTGGTCTGTCATAATATAATAGAGACAGTAGATCTAGCTGGTCTGTCATAGTATAATAGGGACAGTAGATCTAGCTGGTCTGTCATAATGTCATATTATAATTGAGACAATAGATCTAGCTGGTCTGTCATAATATAATAGAGACAGTAGATCTAGCCGGTCTGTCATATTATAATAGAGACAGTAGATCTAGCTGATCTGTCATATTATAATAGAGACAATTGATCTAGCTGGTCTGTCATAATACAATAGCGAGAATAGATCTAGCTGGTCTGTCATTTTATAATGGAGTCGGTATATCTACCTGGTCTCTCATAATATAATAGAGACAATAGATCTAGCTGGTCTGTCATAGTACAATAGAGACATAGAGACAGTAGATCTAGCTGGTCTGTCATATTATAATAGAGACAATAGATCTAGCAGGTCTGTCATATTATAATAGAGACAATAGATCTAGCTGGTCTGTCATAATATAATAGACAGTAGATCTAGCTGGTCTGTCATATTATAATAGAGACAATAGATCTAGCTGGTCTGTCATAATATAATAGACAGTAGATCTAGCTGGTCTGTCATAATATAATAGAGACAGTAGATCTAGCTGGTCTGTCATAATATAATAGAGACAGTAGATCTAGCTGGTCTGTCATAGTATAATAGGGACAGTAGATCTACCTGGTCTGTCAAAATATAATAGAGACAGTAGATTTAGTTGGTCTGTCATAATATAATAGAGACACTAGATCTAGCTGGTCTGTCATAATATAATAGAGATAGTAGATCTAGCTGGTCTGTCATAATGTCATATTACAATAGAGACAGTAGATCTAGCTGGTCTGTCATAATATAATAGCGACAGTAGATCTAGCTGGTCTGTCATAGTATAATAGGGACAGTAGATCTACCTGGTCTCTCATAATATAATAGAGACAGTAGATCTAGCTGGTCTGTCATAATACAATAGAGACAGTAGATCTAGCTGGTCTGTCATATTATAATAGAGACAGTAGATCTAGCTGGTCTGTCATTTTATAATGGAGTCTGTATATATACCTGGTCTCTCATAATATAATAGAGACAGTAGATCTAGCTGGTCTGTCATAGTATAATAGGGACAGTAGATCTAGCTGGTCTGTCATAATATAATAGAGACAGTAGATCTAGCCGGTCTGTCATATTATAATAGAGACAGTAGATCTAGCTGATCTGTCATATTATAATAGAGACAATTGATCTAGCTGGTCTGTCATAATACAATAGCGAGAATAGATCTAGCTGGTCTGTCATTTTATAATGGAGTCGGTATATCTACCTGGTCTCTCATAATATAATAGAGACAATAGATCTAGCTGGTCTGTCATAGTACAATAGAGACATAGAGACAGTAGATCTAGCTGGTCTGTCATATTATAATAGAGACAATAGATCTAGCAGGTCTGTCATATTATAATAGAGACAATAGATCTAGCTTGTCTGTCATAATATAATAGACAGTAGATCTAGCTGGTCTGTCATAATATAATAGACACAGTAGATATAGCTGGTCTGTCATAATATAAGTAGACAGTATATCTACCTGGTCTGTCATAATATAATAGAGACAGTAGATCTAGCTGGTCTGTCATAATATAATAGAGACAGTAGATCTAGCTGGTCAGTCATAATACAATAGAGACAGTAGATCTAGCTGGTCTGTCATTTTATAATGGAGACAGTATATCTACCTGGTCTGTCATAATATAATAGAGGCAGTACATCTAGCTGGTCTGTCATAATGTAATAGACAGTAGATCTAGCTGGTCTGTCATAATATAATATACACAGTAGATCTAGCTGGTCTGTCATAATACAATAGAGACAGTAGATTTAGCTGGTCTGTCATAATATAATAGAGACAGTATATCTACCTGGTCTGTCATTTTATAATAGAGACAGTAGATCTACCTAGTCTGTCAAAATATAATAGAGATAGTAGATCTAGCTCGTCTGTCATAATACAATAGAGACAGTAGATCTAGCTGGTCTGTCATATTATAATAGAGACAGTAGATCTAGCTGGTCTGTCATATTATAATAGAGACAATTGATCTAGCTGGTCTGTCATAATACAATAGCGAGAATATATCTAGCTGGTCTGTCATTTTATAATGGAGTCGGTATATCTACCTGGTCTCTCATAATATAATAAAGACAGTAGATCTAGCTGGTCTGTCATAATACAATAGAGACAGTAGATCTAGCTGGTCTGTCATAATAAAATAGACATTAGATCTAGCTGGTCTGTCATAATATAATAGACAGTAGATCTAGCTGGTCTGTCATAATATAATAGACACAGTAGATCTAGCTGGTCTGTCATAATATAATAGAGACAGTATATCTAGCTGGTCTGTCATAATATAATAGAGACAGTATATCGACCTGGTCTGTCATAATACAATAGAGGCAGTAGATCTAGCTGGTCTGTCATAATATAATAGAGACAGTAGATCTACCTGGTCTGTCAAAATATAATAGAGACAGTATATTTAGTTGGTCTGTCATTATATAATAGAGACACTAGATCTAGCTGGTCTGTCATAATACAATAGAGACAGTAGATGTAGCTGGTCTGTCATAATATAATAGAGACAGTAGATCTACCTGGTCTGTCAAAATATAATAGAGACAGTAGATCTAGCTGGTCTGTCATAATATAATAGAGACAGTAGATCTAGCTGGTCTGTCATTACATAATAGAGACAGTAGATCTACCTGGTCTGTCAAAATATAATAGAGACAGTATATTTAGTTGGTCTGTCATAATATAATAGAGACACTAGATCTAGCTGGTCTGTCTTAATATAATAGAGATAGTAGATCTAGCTGGTCTGTCATAATACAATAGAGACAGTAGATCTAGCTGGTCTGTTATAATATAATATAGACAGTAGATCTAGCTGGTCTGTCATAATATAATAGAGACAGTAGATCTAGATGGTCTGTCATATTATAATAGAGACAATAGATCTAGCTGGTCTGTCATAATATAATAGACAGTAGATCTAGCTGGTCTGTGATAATATAATAGACAGTAGATCTAGCTGGTCTGTCATAATATAATAGACACAGTAGATATAGCTGGTCTGTCATCATATAATAGAGACAGTATATCTACCTGGTCTGTCATAATATAATAGAGACAGTATATCGACCTGGTCTGTCATAATACAATAGAGGCAGTAGATCTAGCTGGTCTGTCATAATATAATAGAGACAGTAGATCTACCTGGTCTGTCAAAATATAATAGAGACAGTAGATCTACCTGGTCTGTCATAATATAATAGAGACAGTATATTTAGTTGGTCTGTCAAAATATAATATAGACACTAGATGTAGCTGGTCTGTCATAATATAATAGAGATAGTAGATCTAGCTGGTCTGTCATAATACAATAGAGACAGTAGATCTAGCTGGTCTGTCATAATATAATAGAGACAGTAGATCTACCTGGTCTGTCAAAATATAATAGAGACAGTAGATCTAGCTGGGCTGTCATTATATAATAGAGACAGTAGATCTACCTGGTCTGTCAAAATATAATAGAGACAGTATATTTAGTTGGTCTGTCATAATAGAATCGAAACACTAGATCTAGCTGGTCTGTCATAATATAATAGAGATAGTAGATCTAGCTGGTCTGTCATAATACAATAGAGACAGTAGATCTAGCTGGTCTGTCATAATAGAATAGAGACAGTAGATCTCGCTGGTCTGTTATAATATAATATAGACAGTAGATCTAGCTGGTCTGTCATAATATAATAGAGACAGTAGATCTACCTGGTCTGTCATTTTATAATAGAGACAGTAGATCTACCTAGTCTGTCAAAATATAATAGAGATAGTAGATCTAGCTCGTCTGTCATAATACAATAGAGACAGTAGATCTAGCTGGTCTGTCATATTATAATAGAGACAGTAGATCTAGCTGGTCTGTCATATTATAATAGAGACAATTGATCTAGCTGGTCTGTCATAATACAATAGCGAGAATATATCTAGCTGGTCTGTCATTTTATAATGGAGTCGGTATATCTACCTGGTCTCTCATAATATAATAGAGACAGTAGATCTAGCTGGTCTGTCATAATACAATAGAGACAGTAGATCTAGCTGGTCTGTCATAATAAAATAGACATTAGATCTAGCTGGTCTGTCATAATATAATAGACAGTAGATCTAGCTGGTCTGTCATAATATAATAGACACAGTAGATCTAGCTGGTCTGTCATAATATAATAGAGACAGTATATCTAGCTGGTCTGTCATAATATAATAGAGACAGTATATCGACCTGGTCTGTCATAATACAATAGAGGCAGTAGATCTAGCTGGTCTGTCATAATATAATAGAGACAGTATATTTAGTTGGTCTGTCATTATATAATAGAGACACTAGATCTAGCTGGTCTGTCATAATACAATAGAGACAGTAGATGTAGCTGGTCTGTCATAATATAATAGAGACAGTAGATCTACCTGGTCTGTCAAAATATAATAGAGACAGTAGATCTAGCTGGTCTGTCATTACATAATAGAGACAGTAGATCTACCTGGTCTGTCAAAATATAATAGAGACAGTATATTTAGTTGGTCTGTCATAATATAATAGAGACACTAGATCTAGCTGGTCTGTTATAATATAATATAGACAGTAGATCTAGCTAGTCTGTCATAATATAATAGAGACAGTAGATCTACCTGGTCTGTCAAAATATAATAGAGACAGTAGATCTACCTGGTCTGTCATAATATAATAGAGACAGTATATTTAGTTGGTCTGTCAAAATATAATATAGACACTAGATGTAGCTGGTCTGTCATAATATAATAGAGATAGTAGATCTAGCTGGTCTGTCATAATACAATAGAGACAGTAGATCTAGCTGGTCTGTCATTATATAATAGAGAGAGTAGATCTACCTGGTCTGTCAAAATATAATAGAGACAGTATATTTAGTTGGTCTGTCATAATAGAATCGAAACACTAGATCTAGCTGGTCTGTCATAATATAATAGAGATAGTAGATCTAGCTGGTCTGTCATAATACAATAGAGACAGTAGATCTAGCTGGTCTGTCATAATAGAATAGAGACAGTAGATCTCGCTGGTCTGTTATAATATAATATAGACAGTAGATCTAGCTGGTCTGTCATAATATAATAGAGACAGTAGATCTAGATGGTCTGTCATATTATAATAGAGACAATAGATCTAGCTGGTCTGTCATAATATAATAGACAGTAGTTCTAGCTGGTCTGTCATAATATAATAGACACAGTAGATATAGCTGGTCTGTCATCATATAATAGAGACAGTATATCTACCTGGTCTGTCATAATATAATAGAGACAGTATATATAGCTGGTCTGTCATAATATAATAGAGACAGTAGATCTAGCTGGTCAGTCATAATACAATAGAGACAGTAGATATAGCTGGTCTGTCATTTTATAATGGAGACAGTAGATCTAGCTGGACTGTCATAATATAATAGAGACAGTAGATCTAGCTGGTCTGTCATAATACAATAGAGACAGTAGATCTAGCTGGTCTGTCATAATATAATAGAGACAGTAGATCTAGCTGGTCTGTCATAATATAATAGAGACAGTATATCTACCTGGTCTGTCATTTTATAATAGAGACAGTAGATCTAGCTGGTCTGTCATGATATAATAGACACAGTAGATCTCGCTGTTCTGTCATAATATAATAGAGACTGTAGATCTAGCTGGTCTGTCATAATATAATAGACAGAAGATCTAGCTGGTCTGTCATAATATAATAGAGACAGTAGATCTAGCTGGTCTGTCATAATATAATAGACAGTAGATCTAGCTGGTCTGTCATAATACAATAGAGACAGTAGATCTAGCTGGTCTGTCATTTTATAATAGAGACAGTAGATCTAGCTGGTCTGTCATAATATAATAGACACAGTAGATCTAGCTGGTCTGTCATAATATAATAGAGAGAGTAGATCTTGCTGGTCTGTCATAATACAATAGAGACAGTAGATCTAGCTGGTCTGTCATAATATAATAGAGACAGTAGATCTAGCTGGTCTGTCATATTATAATAGAGACAATAGATCTAGCTGGTCTGTCATAATATAATAGACATTAGATCTAGCTGGTCTGTCATAATATAATAGACAGTAGATCTAGCTGGTATGTCATAATATAATAGACACAGTAGATATAGCTGGTCTGTCAAAATATAATAGAGACAGTATATCTACCTGGTCTGTCATAATATAATAGAGACAGTAGATCTAGCTCGTCTGTCATAATATAATAGAGACAGTAGATCTAGCTGGTCAGTCATAATACAATAGAGACAGTAGATATAGCTGGATTGTCATTTTATAATGGAGACAGTATATCTACCTGGTCTGTCATAATATAATAGAGGCAGTAGATCTAGCTGGTCTGTCATAATGTAATAGACAGTATATCTAGCTGGTCTGTCATAAAATAATATACACAGTAGATCTAGCTGGTCTGTCATAATTACAATAGAGACAGTAGATTTAGCTGGTCTGTCATAACATAATAGAGACAGTATATCTACCTGGTCTGTCATTTTATAATAGAGACAGTAGATTTAGTTGGTCTGTCATAATATAATAGAGACAGTATATCGACCTGGTCTGTCATAATACAATAGAGACAGTAGATTTAGCTGGTCTGTCATAATATAATATAGATAGTAGATCTAGCTGGTCTGTCATAATACAATAGAGACAGTAGATCTAGCTGGTCTGTCATATTATAAGATAGACAATTGATCTAGCTGGTCTGTCATAATACAATAGCGAGAATAGATCTAGCTGGTCTGTCATTTTATAATGGAGTCGGTATATCTACCTGGTCTCTCATAATATAATAGAGACAGTAGATCTAGCTGGTCTGTCATAATACAATAGAGACAGTAGATCTAGCTGGTCTGTCATAATAAAATAGACAGTAGATCTAGCTGGTCTGTCATAATATAATAGAGACAGTAGATCTACCTGGTCTGTCAAAATATAATAGAGGCAGTAGATCTAGCTGGTCTGTCATTATATAATAGAGACAGTAGATCTACCTGGTCTGTCAAAATATAATAGAGACAGTATATTTATTTGGTCTGTCACAATATAATAGAGACACTAGATCTAGCTGGTCTGTCATAATATAATAGAGATAGTAGATCTAGCTGGTCTGTCATAATACAATAGAGACAGTATATCTAGCTAGTCTGTCATAATAGAATAGAGACAGTAGATCTAGCTGGTCTGTTATAATATAATATAGACAGTAGATCTAGCTGGTCTGTCATAATATAATAGAGACAGTAGATCTAGCTGGTCTGTCATATTATAATAGAGACAATAGATCTAGCTGGTCTGTCATAATATAATAGACAGTAGATCTAGCTGGTCTGTCATAATACAATAGACACAGTAGATCTAGCTGGTCTGTCATAATATAATAGAGACAGTAGATCTAGCTGGTCTGTCATAATACAATAGAGACAGTAGATCTAGCTGGTCTGTCATAATATAATAGAGACAGTAGATCTACCTGGTCTGTCAAAATATAATAGAGACAGTAGATCTAGCTGGTCTGTCATAATATAATAGAGACAGTAGATCTACCTGGTCTGTCAAAATATAATAGAGGCAGTAGATCTAGCTGGTCTGTCATTATATAATAGAGACAGTAGATCTACCTGGTCTGTCAAAATATAATAGAGACAGTATATTTATTTGGTCTGTCACAATATAATAGAGACACTAGATCTAGCTGGTCTGTCATAATATAATAGAGATAGTAGATCTAGCTGGTCTGTCATAATACAATAGAGACAGTATATCTAGCTAGTCTGTCATAATAGAATAGAGACAGTAGATCTAGCTGGTCTGTTATAATATAATATAGACAGTAGATCTAGCTGGTCTGTCATAATATAATAGAGACAGTAGATCTAGCTGGTCTGTCATATTATAATAGAGACAATAGATCTAGCTGGTCTGTCATAATATAATAGACAGTAGATCTAGCTGGTCTGTCATAATACAATAGACACAGTAGATCTAGCTGGTCTGTCATAATATAATAGAGACAGTAGATCTAGCTGGTCTGTCATAATACAATAGAGACAGTAGATCTAGCTGGTCTGTCATAATATAATAGAGACAGTAGATCTACCTGGTCTGTCAAAATATAATAGAGACAGTAGATCTAGCTGGTCTGTCATAATATAATAGAGACAGTATATCTACCTGGTCTGTCATTTTATAATAGAGACAGTAGATCTAGCTGGTCTGTCATAATATAATAAAGACAGTAGATCTAGCTGGTCTGTCATAATATAATAGAGACA
This sequence comes from Oncorhynchus keta, assembly GCF_023373465.1. Taxonomy (NCBI): domain Eukaryota; kingdom Metazoa; phylum Chordata; class Actinopteri; order Salmoniformes; family Salmonidae; genus Oncorhynchus; species Oncorhynchus keta. The sequence goes on along the minus strand of NW_026277056.1, from coordinate 188,106 downwards.
GTAGATCTAGCTGGTCTGTCATAGTATAATAGGGACAGTAGATCTACCTGGTCTGTCAAAATATAATAGAGACAGTGGATCTAGCTGGTCTGTCATAATATAATAGAGACAGTAGATCTACCTGGTCTGTCAAAATATAATAGAGATAGTAGATCTAGCTGGTCTGTCATAATACCATAGAGACAGTAGATCTAGCTGGTCTGTCATAATGTCATATTATAATAGAGACAATAGATCTAGCTGGTCTGTCATAATATAATAGAGACAGTAGATCTAGCTGGTCTGTCATAATATAATAGACAGAAGATCTAGCTGGTCTGTCATAATATAATAGACACAGTAGATCTAGCTGGTCTGTCATAATATAATAGAGAGAGTTGATCTTGCTGGTCTGTCATAATACAATAGAGACAGTAGATCTAGCTGGTCTGTCATAATATAATAGAGACAGTAGATCTAGCTGGTCTGTCATATTGTAATAGAGACAATAGATCGAGCTGGTCTGTCATAATATAATAGACAGTAGATGTAGCTGGTCTGTCATAATATAATAGACAGTAGATCTAACTGGTCTGTCATAATATAATAGACACAGTAGATATAGCTGGTCTGTCATAATATAATAGAGACAGTATATCTACCTGGTCTGTCATAATATAATAGAGACAGTATATCTAGCTGGTCTGTCATAATATAATAGAGACAGTAGATCTTGCTGGTCAGTCATAATACAATAGAGACAGTAGATCTAGCTGGTCTGTCATAATACAATAGAGACAGTAGATTTAGCTGGTCTGTCATAACATAATAGAGACATAGAGACAGTAGATTTAGCTGGTCTGTCATAATATAATAGAGACAGTATATCTACCTGGTCTGTCATTTTATAATAGAGACAGTAGATCTAGCTGGTCTGTCATAATATAATAGAGACAGTAGATCTACCTGGTCTGTCAAAATATAATAGAGACAGTAGATCTACCTGGTCTGTCAAAATACAATAGAGACAGTAGATTTAGTTGGTCTGTCATAATATAATAGAGACACTAGATCTAGCTGGTCTGTCATAATATAATAGAGATAGTAGATCTAGCTGGTCTGTCATAATGTCATATTATAATAGAGACAATAGATCTAGCTGGTCTGTCATAATATAATAGAGACAGTAGATCTAGCTGGTCTGTCATAATACAATAGAGACAGTAGATCTAGCTGGTCTGTCATATTATAATAGAGACAGTAGATCTAGCTGGTCAGTCATAATATAATAGAGATAGTAGATCTACCTGGTCTGTCATAATACAATAGAGACAGTAGATCTACCTGGTCTGTCATAATATAATAGAGACAGTAGATCTAGCTGGTCTGTCATAATACAATAGAGACAGTAGATCTAGCTGGTCTGTCATATTATAATAGAGACAGTAGATCTAGCTGGTCAGTCATAATATAATAGAGATAGTAGATCTACCTGGTCTGTCATAATACAATAGAGACAGTAGATCTACCTGGTCTGTCATAATATAATAGAGACAGTAGATCTAGCTGGTCTGTCATATTATAATAGAGGCAGTAGATCTACCTGGTCTGTCATAGTATAATAGAAACAGTAGATCTAGCTGGTCTGTCATATTATAATAGAGGCAGTAGATCTACCTGGTCTGTTATAATATAATATAGACAGTAGATCTAGCTGGTCTGTCATAATATAATAGAGACAGTAGATCTAGCTGGTCTGTCATATTATAATAGAGACAATAGATCTAGCTGGTCTGTCATAATATAATAGACAGTAGATCTAGCTGGTCTGTCATAATACAATAGACACAGTAGATCTAGCTGGTCTGTCATAATATAATAGAGACAGTAGATCTAGCTGGTCTGTCATAATACAATAGAGACAGTAGATCTAGCTGGTCTGTCATAATATAATAGAGACAGTAGATCTACCTGGTCTGTCAAAATATAATAGAGACAGTAGATCTAGCTGGTCTGTCATAATATAATAGAGACAGTATATCTACCTGGTCTGTCATTTTATAATAGAGACAGTAGATCTAGCTGGTCTGTCATAATATAATAAAGACAGTAGATCTAGCTGGTCTGTCATAATATAATAGAGACAGTAGATCTAGCTGGTCTGTCATAGTATAATAGGGACAGTAGATCTACCTGGTCTGTCAAAATATAATAGAGACAGTGGATCTAGCTGGTCTGTCATAATATAATAGAGACAGTAGATCTACCTGGTCTGTCAAAATATAATAGAGATAGTAGATCTAGCTGGTCTGTCATAATACCATAGAGACAATAGATCTAGCTGGTCTGTCATAGTATAATAGGGACAGTAGATCTACCTGGTCTGTCAAAATATAATAGAGACAGTGGATCTAGCTGGTCTGTCATAATATAATAGAGACAGTAGATCTACCTGGTCTGTCAAAATATAATAGAGATAGTAGATCTAGCTGGTCTGTCATATTATAATAGAGACAATAGATCTAGCTGGTCTGTCATAATATAATAGACAGTAGATCTAGCTGGTCTGTCATAATACAATAGACACAGTAGATCTAGCTGGTCTGTCATAATATAATAGAGACAGTAGATCTAGCTGGTCTGTCATAATACAATAGAGACAGTAGATCTAGCTGGTCTGTCATAATATAATAGAGACAGTAGATCTACCTGGTCTGTCAAAATATAATAGAGACAGTAGATCTAGCTGGTCTGTCATAATATAATAGAGACAGTATATCTACCTGGTCTGTCATTTTATAATAGAGACAGTAGATCTAGCTGGTCTGTCATAATATAATAAAGACAGTAGATCTAGCTGGTCTGTCATAATATAATAGAGACAGTAGATCTAGCTGGTCTGTCATAGTATAATAGGGACAGTAGATCTACCTGGTCTGTCAAAATATAATAGAGACAGTGGATCTAGCTGGTCTGTCATAATATAATAGAGACAGTAGATCTACCTGGTCTGTCAAAATATAATAGAGATAGTAGATCTAGCTGGTCTGTCATAATACCATAGAGACAGTAGATCTAGCTGGTCTGTCATAATGTCATATTATAATAGAGACAATAGATCTAGCTGGTCTGTCATAATATAATAGAGACAGTAGATCTAGCTGGTCTGTCATAATATAATAGACAGAAGATCTAGCTGGTCTGTCATAATATAATAGACACAGTAGATCTAGCTGGTCTGTCATAATATAATAGAGAGAGTAGATCTTGCTGGTCTGTCATAATACAATAGAGACAGTAGATCTAGCTGGTCTGTCATAATATAATAGAGACAGTAGATCTAGCTGGTCTGTCATATTGTAATAGAGACAATAGATCGAGCTGGTCTGTCATAATATAATAGACAGTAGATGTAGCTGGTCTGTCATAATATAATAGACAGTAGATCTAGCTGGTCTGTCATAATATAATAGACACAGTAGATATAGCTGGTCTGTCATAATATAATAGAGACAGTATATCTACCTGGTCTGTCATAATATAATAGAGACAGTATATCTAGCTGGTCTGTCATAATATAATAGAGACAGTAGATCTTGCTGGTCAGTCATAATACAATAGAGACAGTAGATATAGCTGGTCTGTCATTTTATAATGGAGACAGTATTTCTACCTGGTCTGTCATAATATAATAGAGGCAGTAGATCTAGCTGGTCTGTCATTATGTAATAGACAGTAGATCTAGCTGGTCTGTCATAATATAATATACACAGTAGATCTAGCTGGTCTGTCATAATACAATAGAGACAGTAGATTTAGCTGGTCTGTCATAACATAATAGAGACATAGAGACAGTAGATTTAGCTGGTCTGTCATAATATAATAGAGACAGTATATCTACCTGGTCTGTCATTTTATAATAGAGACAGTAGATCTAGCTGGTCTGTCATAATATAATAGAGACAGTAGATCTACCTGGTCTGTCAAAATATAATAGAGACAGTAGATCTACCTGGTCTGTCAAAATACAATAGAGACAGTAGATTTAGTTGGTCTGTCATAATATAATAGAGACACTAGATCTAGCTGGTCTGTCATAATATAATAGAGATAGTAGATCTAGCTGGTCTGTCATAATGTCATATTATAATAGAGACAATAGATCTAGCTGGTCTGTCATAATATAATAGAGACAGTAGATCTAGCTGGTCTGTCATAATACAATAGAGACAGTAGATCTAGCTGGTCTGTCATATTATAATAGAGACAGTAGATCTAGCTGGTCAGTCATAATATAATAGAGATAGTAGATCTACCTGGTCTGTCATAATACAATAGAGACAGTAGATCTACCTGGTCTGTCATAATATAATAGAGACAGTAGATCTAGCTGGTCTGTCATAATACAATAGAGACAGTAGATCTAGCTGGTCTGTCATATTATAATAGAGACAGTAGATCTAGCTGGTCAGTCATAATATAATAGAGATAGTAGATCTACCTGGTCTGTCATAATACAATAGAGACAGTAGATCTACCTGGTCTGTCATAATATAATAGAGACAGTAGATCTAGCTGGTCTGTCATATTATAATAGAGGCAGTAGATCTACCTGGTCTGTCATAGTATAATAGAAACAGTAGATCTAGCTGGTCTGTCATAATACAATAGACACAGTAGATCTAGCTGGTCTGTCATAATACCATAGAGACAGTAGATCTAGCTGGTCTGTCATAATGTCATATTATAATAGAGACAATAGATCTAGCTGGTCTGTCATAATATAATAGCGACAGTAGATCTTGCTGGTCTGTCATAATATAATAGACAGAAGATCTAGCTGGTCTGTCATAATATAATAGACACAGTAGATCTAGCTGGTCTGTCATAATATAATAGAGAGAGTAGATCTTGCTGGTCTGTCATAATACAATAGAGACAGTAGATCTAGCTGGTCTGTCATAATATAATAGAGACAGTAGATCTAGCTGGTCTGTCATATTATAATAGAGACAGTAGATCTACCTGGTCTGTCATAGTATAATAGAAACAGTAGATCTAGCTGGTCTGTCATAATACAATAGAGACAGTAGATCTATCTGGTCTGTCATAATATAATAGAGACAGTAGATCTACATGGTCTGTCATAGTATAATAGAGACAGTAGATCTAGCTGGTCTGTCATAATATAATAGAGACAGTAGATCTAGCTGGTCTGTCATGAAATAATAGACACAGTAGATCTAGCTGGGCTGTCATATTATAATAGAGACAGTAGATCTACCTGGTCTGTCAAATTAGAATAGAGACAGTAGATCTAGCTGGTCTGTCATCAAATAATAGACACAGTAGTTCTAGCTGGTCTGTCATAATATAATAGAGAAAGTATATCTACTTGGTCTGTCATAATATCAAATCAAATCAAATCAAATTTATTTATATAGCCCTTCGTACATCAGCTGATATCTCAAAGTGCTGTACAGAAACCCAGCCTAAAACCCCAAACAGCAAACAATGCAGGTGTAAAAGCACGGTGGCTAGGAAAAACTCCCTAGAAAGGCCAAAACCTAGGAAGAAACCTAGAGAGGAACCGGGCTATGTGGGGTGGCCAGTCCTCTTCTGGCTGTGCCGGGTAGAGATTATAACAGAACATGACCAAGATGTTCAAATGTTCATAAATGACCAGCATGGTCGAATAATAATAAGGCAGAACAGTTGAAACTGGAGCAGCAGCACAGTCAGGTGGACTGGGGACAGCAAGGAGCCTTCATGTCAGGTAGTCCTGGGGCACGGTCCTAGGGCTCAGGTCAGTTGAAACTGGAGCAGGAGCATGGCCAGGTGGACTGGGGACAGCAAGGAGTCCTCATGTCAGGTAGTCCTGGGACATGGTCCTAGGGCTCAGGTCCTCCGAGAGAGAGAAAGAAAGAGAGAAGGAGAGAATTAGAGAACGCACACTTAGATTCACACAGGACACCGAATAGGACAGGAGAAGTACTCCAGATATAACAAACTGACCCTAGCCCCCCGACACATAAACTACTGCAGCATAAATACTGGAGGCTGAGACAGGAGGGGTCAGGAGACACTGTGGCCCCATCCGAGGACACCCCGGACAGGGCCAAACAGGAAGGATATAACCCCACCCACTTTGCCAAAGCACATCCCCCACACCACTAGAGGATATCTTCAACCACCAACTTACCATCCTGAGACAAGGCCGAGTATAGCCCACAAAGATCTCCGCCACGGTACAACCCAAGGGGGGCAACCCAGACAGGCCGACCACAACAGTGAATCAACCCACCCAGGTGACGCACCCCCAGGGACGGCACGAGAGAGCCCCAGCAAGCCAGTGACTCAGCCCCCGTAACAGGGTTAGAGGCAGAGAATCCCAGTGGAAAGAGGGGAACCGGCCAGGCAGAGACAGCAAGGGCGGTTCGTTGCTCCAGAGCCTTTCCGTTCACCTTCCCACTCCTGGGCCAGACTACACTCAATCATATGACCCACTGAAGAGATGAGTCTTCAGTAAAGACTTAAAGGTTGAGACCGAGTTTGCGTCTCTGACATGGGTAGGCAGACCGTTCCATAAAAATGGAGCTCTATAGGAGAAAGCCCTGCCTCCAGCTGTTTGCTTAGAAATTCTAGGGACAATTAGGAGGCCTGCGTCTTGTGACCGTAGCGTACGTGTAGGTATGTACGGCAGGACCAAATCAGAGAGGTAGACAGTAGACCTAGCTGGTCTGTCATAATACAATAGAGACAGTAGATCTATCTGGTCTGTCATAATATAATAGAGACAGTAGATCTAGCTGGTCTGTCATATTATAATAGAGACAGTAGATCTACCTGGTCTGTCATAGTATAATAGAAACAGTAGACCTAGCTGGTCTGTCATAATACAATAGAGACAGTAGATCTATCTGGTCTGTCATAATATAATAGAGACAGTAGATCTACCTGGTCTGTCATAGTATAATAGAGACAGTAGATCTAGCTGGTCTGTCATAGTACAATAGAGACATAGAGACAGTAGATTTAGCTGGTCTGTCATAATATAATAGGGACAGTAGATCTAGCTGGTCTGTCATAATATAATAGAGACAATGTATCTACCAGGTCTGTCAAAATATAACAGAGACAGTAGAGCTAGCTGGTCTGTCATAATATAACAGAGACAGTAGATCTACCTGGTATGTCAAAATATAATAGAGACAGTAGATTTAGCTGGTCTGTCATAATATAATAGGGCCAGTAGATCTAGCTGGTCTGTCATAATATAATAGAGACAGTGTATCTACCAGGTCTGTCAAAATATAACAGAGACAGTAGATCTAGCTGGTCTGTCATAATATAATAGAGACAGTAGATCTACCTGGTCTGTCATAGTATAATAGAGACAGTAGATCTAGCTGGTCTGTCATAGTACAATAGAGACATAGAGACAGTAGATCTAGCTGGTCTGTCATAATATAATAGGGACAGTAGATCTAGCTGGTCTGTCATAATATAATAGAGAAATTTTATCTACTTGGTCTGTCATAATATAATAGAGACAGTAGATCTAGCTGGTCTGTCATATTATAATAGAGACAGTAGATCTACCTGGTGTGTCATAGTATAATAGAAACAGTAGATCTAGCTGGTCTGTCATAATACAATAGAGACAGTAGATCTAGCGGGTCTGTCATAATATAATAGAGACAGTAGATCTACCTGGTCTGTCATAATATAATAGAGACAGTAGATCTAGCTGATCGGTCATAATATAATAGAGACAGTAGATCTAGCTCGTATGTCATAATACAATTGAGACAGTAGATCTATCTGGTCTGTCATAATACAATAGAGACAGTAGATCTTGCTGGTCTTTGATAATACAATAGAGACAGTAGATCTACCTGGTCTGTCATAATACACTAGAGACAGTAGATCTAGCTGGTCTTTCATAATATAATAGCGACAGTAGATCTAGCTGGTCTGTCATAATATTATAGAGACAGTAGATCTAGCTGGTCTGTCATAATATAATAGAGACAGTAGATCTAGCTGGTCTGTCATAATACACTAGAGACAGTAGATCTTGCTGGTCTGTGATAATACAATAGACAGTAGATCTACCTGGTCTGTCATAATATAATAGAGACAGTAGATCAAGCTGGTCTGTCAAAATACAATAGAGACAGTAGATCTTGCTGGTCTGTGATAATACAATAGACAGTAGATCTACCTGGTCTGTCATAATATAATAGAGACAGTAGATCAAGCTGGTCTGTCATAATACAATAGAGACAGTAGATCTACCTGGTCTGTCATAATATTATAGAGACAGTAGATCTAGCTGGTCTGTCATAATACAATAGAGACAGTAGATCAAGCTGGTCTGTCAAAATATAACAGAGACAATAGTTCTCGCTGGTCTGTCATAATATAATAGAGACAGTAGATCTAGCTGATCGGTCATAATATAATAGAGACAGTAGATCTAGCTCGTATGTCATAATACAATTGAGACAGTAGATCTATCTGGTCTGTCATAATACAATAGAGACAGTAGATCTTGCTGGTCTTTGATAATACAATAGAGACAGTAGATCTACCTGGTCTGTCATAATACACTAGAGACAGTAGATCTAGCTGGTCTTTCATAATATAATAGCGACAGTAGATCTAGCTGGTCTGTCATAATATTATAGAGACAGTAGATCTAGCTGGTCTGTCATAATATAATAGAGACAGTAGATCTAGCTGGTCTGTCATAATACACTAGAGACAGTAGATCTTGCTGGTCTGTGATAATACAATAGACAGTAGATCTACCTGGTCTGTCATAATATAATAGAGACAGTAGATCAAGCTGGTCTGTCAAAATACAATAGAGACAGTAGATCTTGCTGGTCTGTGATAATACAATAGACAGTAGATCTACCTGGTCTGTCATAATATAATAGAGACAGTAGATCAAGCTGGTCTGTCATAATACAATAGAGACAGTAGATCTACCTGGTCTGTCATAATATTATAGAGACAGTAGATCTAGCTGGTCTGTCATAATACAATAGAGACAGTAGATATAGCTGGTCTGTCATAATATAATAGAGACAGTAGATCAAGCTGGTCTGTCAAAATATAACAGAGAGAGTAGTTCTAGCTGGTCTGTCATACAATAGAGACAGTAGATCTAGCTGGTCTGTCATAATATAATAGCGACAGTAGATCTACCTGGTCTGTCATAATATTTTAGAGACAGTAGATCTAGCTGGTCTGTCATAATATAATAGAGACAGTAGATCAAGCTGGTCTGTCAAAATATAACAGAGAGAGTAGTTCTAGCTGGTCTGTCATACAATAGAGACAGTAGATCTAGCTGGTCTGTCATAATATAATAGCGACAGTAGATCTACCTGGTCTGTCATAATATTATAGAGACAGTAGATCTAGCTGGTCTGTCATAATATAATAGAGACAGTAGATCTAGCTGGTATGTCTTACAATAGAGACAGTAGATCTAGCTGGTCTTTCATAATATAATAGCGACAGTAGATCTAGCTGGTCTGTCAAAATATAATAGAGACAGTAGATCTAGCTGGTCTGTCAAAATATAATAGAGACAGTAGATCAAGCTGGTCTGTCATAATACAATAGAGACAGTAGATCTACCTGGTCTGTCATAATATTATAGAGACAGTAGATCTAGCTGGTCTGTCATAATATAATAGAGACAGTAGATCTACCTGGTCTGTCATAATATTATAGAGACAGTAGATCTAGCTGGTCTGTCATATTATAATAGAGACAGTAGATCTAGCTGGTCTGTCATAATATAATAGAGACAGTAGATCTAGCTGGTCTGTCATAATATAATAGATACAGTAGATCTAGCTGGTCTGTCATATTATAATAGAGACAGTAGATCTAGCTGGTCTTTCATAATATAATAGCGACAGTAGATCTAGCTGGTCTGTCATAATATTATAGAGACAGTAGATCTAGCTGGTCTGTCATAATATAATAGAGACAGTAGATATAGCTGGTCTGTCATAATATAATAGCGACAGTAGATCTAGCTGGTCTGTCATAATATTATAGAGACAGTAGATCTAGCTGGTCTGTCATAATATAATAGAGACAGTAGATCAAGCTGGTCTGTCAAAATACAATAGTGACATTAGATCTACCTGGTCTGTCATAATATAATAGAGACAGTAGATCTAGCTGGTCTGTCATAATATAATAGAGACAGAAGATCTAGCTGGTCTGTCATAATACAATAGAGACAGTAGATCTTGCTGGTCTGTGTTAATACAATAGACAGTAGATCTACCTGGTCTGTCATAATATAATAGAGACAGTAGATCAAGCTGGTCTGTCAAAATACAATAGAGACAGTAGATCTACCTGGTCTGTCATAATATAATAGAGACAGTAGATCAAGCTGGTCTGTCATAATATAATAGCGACAGTAGATCTAGCTGGTCTGTCATAATATAATAGAGACAGTAGATCTAGCTGGTCTGTCATAATACAATAGAGCCAGTAGATCTAGCTGGTCTGTCATAATATAATAGAGACAGTAGATCTACCTGGTCTGTCATAATACACTAGAGACAGTAGATCTAGCTGGTCTTTCATAATATAATAGCGACAGTAGATCTAGCTGGTCTGTCATAATATAATAGAGACAGTAGATCTAGCTGGTCTGTCATAATACAATAGAGCCAGTAGTTCTAGCTGGTCTGTCATAATACAATAGAGACAGTAGATCTTGCTGGTCTTTGATAATACAATAGAGACAGTAGATCTACCTGGTCTGTCATAATACACTAGAGACAGTAGATCTAGCTGGTCTTTCATGATATAATAGCGACAGTAGATCTAGCTGGTCTGTCATAATATAATAGAGACAGTAGATCTAGCTGGTCTGTCATAATACAATAGAGCCAGTAGATCTAGCTGGTCTGTCATAATATAATAGAGCCAGTAGATCTAGCTGGTCTGTCATATTATAATAGAGACAGTAGATCTAGCTGGTCTGTCATAATACAATAGAGCCAGTAGATCTAGCTGGTCTGTCATAATATAATAGAGCCAGTAGATCTAGCTGGTCTGTCATATTATAATAGAGACAGTAGATATACCTGGTCTGTCATAATATAATAGAGACAGTAGATCTAGCTGGTCTGTCATAATATAATAGAGACAGTAGATCTAGCTGGTCTGTCATAATGTAATAGAGACAGTAGCTATAGCTGGTCTGTCATAATATAATAGAGACAGTAGATCCAGCTGGTCTGTCATAATATAATAGAGACAGTAGATTAAGCTGGTCTGTCATAATATAATAGAGACAGTAGATCTACCTGGTCTGTCATAATATAATAGAGACAGTAGATTAAGCTGGTCTGTCATAATACAATAGAGACAGTAGATCTAGCTGGTCTGTCATAATATAATAGAGACAGTAGATCTACCTGGTCTGTCAAAATATAATAGAGACAGTAGATCAAGCTGGTCTGTCATAATACAATAGAGACAGTAGATCTACCTGGTCTGTCATAATATTATAGAGACAGTAGATCTAGCTGGTCTGTCATAATATAATAGAGACAGTAGATCTACCTGGTCTGTCATAATATTATAGAGACAGTAGATCTAGCTGGTCTGTCATATTATAATAGAGACAGTAGATCTAGCTGGTCTGTCATAATATAATAGAGACAGTAGATCTAGCTGGTCTGTCATAATATAATAGATACAGTAGATCTAGCTGGTCTGTCATATTATAATAGAGACAGTAGATCTAGCTGGTCTTTCATAATATTTTAGAGACAGTAGATCTAGCTGGTATGTCTTACAATAGAGACAGTAGATCTAGCTGGTCTTTCATAATATAATAGCGACAGTAGATCTAGCTGGTCTGTCAAAATATAATAGAGACAGTAGATCTAGCTGGTCTGTCAAAATATAATAGAGACAGTAGATCAAGCTGGTCTGTCATAATACAATAGAGACAGTAGATCTACCTGGTCTGTCATAATATTATAGAGACAGTAGATCTAGCTGGTCTGTCATAATATAATAGAGACAGTAGATCTACCTGGTCTGTCATAATATAATAGAGACAGTAGATCTAGCTGGTCTGTCATATTATAATAGAGACAGTAGATCTAGCTGGTCTGTCATAATATAATAGAGACAGTAGATCTAGCTGGTCTGTCATAATATAATAGATACAGTAGATCTAGCTGGTCTGTCATATTATAATAGAGACAGTAGATCTAGCTGGTCTTTCATAATATAATAGCGACAGTAGATCTAGCTGGTCTGTCATAATATTATAGAGACAGTAGATCTAGCTGGTCTGTCATAATATAATAGAGACAGTAGATATAGCTGGTCTGTCATAATATAATAGCGACAGTAGATCTAGCTGGTCTGTCATAATATTATAGAGACAGTAGATCTAGCTGGTCTGTCATAATATAATAGAGACAGTAGATCAAGCTGGTCTGTCAAAATACAATAGAGACATTAGATCTACCTGGTCTGTCATAATATAATAGAGACAGTAGATCTAGCTGGTCTGTCATAATATAATAGAGACAGAAGATCTAGCTGGTCTGTCATAATACAATAGAGACAGTAGATCTTGCTGGTCTGTGTTAATACAATAGACAGTAGATCTACCTGGTCTGTCATAATATAATAGAGACAGTAGATCAAGCTGGTCTGTCAAAATACAATAGAGACAGTAGATCTACCTGGTCTGTCATAATATAATAGAGACAGTAGATCAAGCTGGTCTGTCATAATATAATAGCGACAGTAGATCTAGCTGGTCTGTCATAATATAATAGAGACAGTAGATCTAGCTGGTCTGTCATAATACAATAGAGCCAGTAGATCTAGCTGGTCTGTCATAATATAATAGAGACAGTAGATCTACCTGGTCTGTCATAATACACTAGAGACAGTAGATCTAGCTGGTCTTTCATAATATAATAGCGACAGTAGATCTAGCTGGTCTGTCATAATATAATAGAGACAGTAGATCTAGCTGGTCTGTCATAATACAATAGAGCCAGTAGTTCTAGCTGGTCTGTCATAATACAATAGAGACAGTAGATCTTGCTGGTCTTTGATAATACAATAGAGACAGTAGATCTACCTGGTCTGTCATAATACACTAGAGACAGTAGATCTAGCTGGTCTTTCATGATATAATAGCGACAGTAGATCTAGCTGGTCTGTCATAATATAATAGAGACAGTAGATCTAGCTGGTCTGTCATAATACAATAGAGCCAGTAGATCTAGCTGGTCTGTCATAATATAATAGAGCCAGTAGATCTAGCTGGTCTGTCATATTATAATAGAGACAGTAGATCTAGCTGGTCTGTCATAATACAATAGAGCCAGTAGATCTAGCTGGTCTGTCATAATATAATAGAGCCAGTAGATCTAGCTGGTCTGTCATATTATAATAGAGACAGTAGATATACCTGGTCTGTCATAATATAATAGAGACAGTAGATCTAGCTGGTCTGTCATAATATAATAGAGACAGTAGATCTAGCTGGTCTGTCATAATGTAATAGAGACAGTAGCTATAGCTGGTCTGTCATAATATAATAGAGACAGTAGATCCAGCTGGTCTGTCATAATATAATAGAGACAGTAGATTAAGCTGGTCTGTCATAATATAATAGAGACAGTAGATCTACCTGGTCTGTCATAATATAGAGACAGTAGATCAAGATGGTCTGTCATAATATAATAGAGACAGTAGATCTAGCTGGTCTGTCATAATATAATAGAGACAGTAGATCTAGCTAGTCTGTCAAAATATAACAGAGACAATAGTTCTCGCTGGTCTGTCATAATATAATAGAGACAGTAGATCTAGCTGATCGGTCATAATATAATAGAGACAGTAGATCTAGCTCATATGTCATAATACAATTGAGACAGTAGATCTAGCTGGTCTGTCATAATACAATAGAGACAGTAGATCTTGCTGGTCTTTGATAATACAATAGAGACAGTAGATCTACCTGGTCTGTCATAATACACTAGAGACAGTAGATCTAGCTGGTCTTTCATAATATAATAGCGACAGTAGATCTAGCTGGTCTGTCATAATATTATAGAGACAGTAGATCTAGCTGGTCTGTCATAATATAATAGAGACAGTAGATCTAGCTGGTCTGTCATAATACACTAGAGACAGTAGATCTTGCTGGTCTGTGATAATACAATAGACAGTAGATCTACCTGGTCTGTCATAATATAATAGAGACAGTAGATCAAGCTGGTCTGTCAAAATACAATAGAGACAGTAGATCTTGCTGGTCTGTGATAATACAATAGACAGTAGATCTACCTGGTCTGTCATAATATAATAGAGACAGTAGATCAAGCTGGTCTGTCATAATACAATAGAGACAGTAGATCTACCTGGTCTGTCATAATATTATAGAGACAGTAGATCTAGCTGGTCTGTCATAATATAATAGAGACAGTAGATCTACCTGGTCTGTCATAATATTATAGAGACAGTAGATCTAGCTGGTCTGTCATAATATAATAGAGACAGTAGATATAGCTGGTCTGTCATAATATAATAGAGACAGTAGATCAAGCTGGTCTGTCAAAATATAACAGAGAGAGTAGTTCTAGCTGGTCTGTCATACAATAGAGACAGTAGATCTAGCTGGTCTGTCATAATATAATAGCGACAGTAGATCTAGCTGGTCTGTCATAATATTATAGAGACAGTAGATCTAGCTGGTCTGTCATAATACAATAGAGGCAGTAGATATAGCTGGTCTGTCATAATATTATAGAGACAGTAGATCTAGCTGGTCTGTCATAATATAATAGAGACAGTAGATCTAGCTGGTCTGTCATAATACACTAGAGACAGTAGATCTTGCTGGTCTGTGATAATACAATAGACAGTAGATCTACCTGGTCTGTCATAATATAATAGAGACAGTAGATCAAGCTGGTCTGTCAAAATACAATAGAGACAGTAGATCTTGCTGGTCTGTGATAATACAATAGACAGTAGATCTACCTGGTCTGTCATAATATAATAGAGACAGTAGATCAAGCTGGTCTGTCATAATACAATAGAGACAGTAGATCTACCTGGTCTGTCATAATATTATAGAGACAGTAGATCTAGCTGGTCTGTCATAATATAATAGAGACAGTAGATCTACCTGGTCTGTCATAATATTATAGAGACAGTAGATCTAGCTGGTCTGTCATAATATAATAGAGACAGTAGATATAGCTGGTCTGTCATACAATAGAGACAGTAGATCTAGCTGGTCTGTCATAATATAATAGCGACAGTAGATCTAGCTGGTCTGTCATAATATTATAGAGACAGTAGATCTAGCTGGTCTGTCATAATACAATAGAGACAGTAGATATAGCTGGTCTGTCATAATATAATAGAGACAGTAGATCAAGCTGGTCTGTCAAAATATAACAGAGAGAGTAGTTCTAGCTGGTCTGTCATACAATAGAGACAGTAGATCTAGCTGGTCTGTCATAATATAATAGCGACAGTAGATCTACCTGGTCTGTCATAATATTTTAGAGACAGTAGATCTAGCTGGTATGTCTTACAATAGAGACAGTAGATCTAGCTGGTCTTTCATAATATAATAGCGACAGTAGATCTAGCTGGTCTGTCAAAATATAATAGAGACAGTAGATCTAGCTGGTCTGTCAAAATATAATAGAGACAGTAGATCTAGCTGGTCTTTCATAATATAATAGAGACAGTATATCTAGCTGGTCTGTCAAAATATAATAGAGACAGTAGATCTAGCTGGTCTGTCATATTATAATAGAGACAGTAGATCTAGCTGGTCTGTCATAATATAATAGAGACAGTAGATCTAGCTGGTCTGTCATAATATAATAGATACAGTAGATCTAGCTGGTCTGTCATATTATAATAGAGACAGTAGATCTAGCTGGTCTTTCATAATATAATAGCGACAGTAGATCTAGCTGGTCTGTCATAATATTATAGAGACAGTAGATCTAGCTGGTCTGTCATAATATAATAGAGACAGAAGATCTAGCTGGTCTGTCATAATACAATAGAGACAGTAGATCTTGCTGGTCTGTGATAATACAATAGACAGTAGATCTACCTGGTCTGTCATAATATAATAGAGACAGTAGATCAAGCTGGTCTGTCAAAATATAATAGAAACAGTAGATCTTGCTGATCTGTCATAATACACTAGAGACAGTAGATCTAGCTGGTCTTTCATAATATAATAGCGACAGTAGATCTAGCTGGTCTGTCATAATATTATAGAGACAGTAGATCTAGCTGGTCTGTCATAATATAATAGAGACAGTAGATCTAGCTGGTCTGTCATAATACACTAGAGACAGTAGATCTTGCTGGTCTGTGATAATACAATAGACAGTAGATCTACCTGGTCTGTCATAGTATAATAGAGACAGTAGATCAAGCTGGTCTGTCAAAATACAATAGAGACAGTAGATCTTGCTGGTCTGTGATAATACAATAGACAGTAGATCTACCTGGTCTGTCATAATATAATAGAGACAGTAGATCAAGCTGGTCTGTCATAATACAATAGAGACAGTAGATCTACCTGGTCTGTCATAATATTATAGAGACAGTAGATCTAGCTGGTCTGTCATAATATAATAGAGACAGTAGATCTACCTGGTCTGTCATAATATTATAGAGACAGTAGATCTAGCTGGTCTGTCATAATATAATAGAGACAGTAGATATAGCTGGTCTGTCATAATATAATAGAGACAGTAGATCAAGCTGGTCTGTCAAAATATAACAGAGAGAGTAGTTCTAGCTGGTCTGTCATACAATAGAGACAGTAGATCTAGCTGGTCTGTCATAATATAATAGCGACAGTAGATCTAGCTGGTCTGTCATAATATTATAGAGACAGTAGATCTAGCTGGTCTGTCATAATACAATAGAGGCAGTAGATATAGCTGGTCTGTCATAATATTATAGAGACAGTAGATCTAGCTGGTCTGTCATAATATAATAGAGACAGTAGATCTAGCTGGTCTGTCATAATACACTAGAGACAGTAGATCTTGCTGGTCTGTGATAATACAATAGACAGTAGATCTACCTGGTCTGTCATAATATAATAGAGACAGTAGATCAAGCTGGTCTGTCAAAATACAATAGAGACAGTAGATCTAGCTGGTCTTTCATAATATAATAGAGACAGTATATCTAGCTGGTCTGTCAAAATATAATAGAGACAGTAGATCTAGCTGGTCTGTCATATTATAATAGAGACAGTAGATCTAGCTGGTCTGTCATAATATAATAGAGACAGTAGATCTAGCTGGTCTGTCATAATATAATAGATACAGTAGATCTAGCTGGTCTGTCATATTATAATAGAGACAGTAGATCTAGCTGGTCTTTCATAATATAATAGCGACAGTAGATCTAGCTGGTCTGTCATAATATTATAGAGACAGTAGATCTAGCTGGTCTGTCATAATATAATAGAGACAGAAGATCTAGCTGGTCTGTCATAATACAATAGAGACAGTAGATCTTGCTGGTCTGTGATAATACAATAGACAGTAGATCTACCTGGTCTGTCATAATATAATAGAGACAGTAGATCAAGCTGGTCTGTCAAAATATAATAGAAACAGTAGATCTTGCTGATCTGTCATAATACACTAGAGACAGTAGATCTAGCTGGTCTTTCATAATATAATAGCGACAGTAGATCTAGCTGGTCTGTCATAATATTATAGAGACAGTAGATCTAGCTGGTCTGTCATAATATAATAGAGACAGTAGATCTAGCTGGTCTGTCATAATACACTAGAGACAGTAGATCTTGCTGGTCTGTGATAATACAATAGACAGTAGATCTACCTGGTCTGTCATAGTATAATAGAGACAGTAGATCAAGCTGGTCTGTCAAAATACAATAGAGACAGTAGATCTTGCTGGTCTGTGATAATACAATAGACAGTAGATCTACCTGGTCTGTCATAATATAATAGAGACAGTAGATCAAGCTGGTCTGTCATAATACAATAGAGACAGTAGATCTACCTGGTCTGTCATAATATTATAGAGACAGTAGATCTAGCTGGTCTGTCATAATATAATAGAGACAGTAGATCTACCTGGTCTGTCATAATATTATAGAGACAGTAGATCTAGCTGGTCTGTCATAATATAATAGAGACAGTAGATATAGCTGGTCTGTCATAATATAATAGAGACAGTAGATCAAGCTGGTCTGTCAAAATATAACAGAGAGAGTAGTTCTAGCTGGTCTGTCATACAATAGAGACAGTAGATCTAGCTGGTCTGTCATAATATAATAGCGACAGTAGATCTAGCTGGTCTGTCATAATATTATAGAGACAGTAGATCTAGCTGGTCTGTCATAATACAATAGAGGCAGTAGATATAGCTGGTCTGTCATAATATTATAGAGACAGTAGATCTAGCTGGTCTGTCATAATATAATAGAGACAGTAGATCTAGCTGGTCTGTCATAATACACTAGAGACAGTAGATCTTGCTGGTCTGTGATAATACAATAGACAGTAGATCTACCTGGTCTGTCATAATATAATAGAGACAGTAGATCAAGCTGGTCTGTCAAAATACAACAGAGACAGTAGATCTTGCTGGTCTGTGATAATACAATAGACAGTAGATCTACCTGGTCTGTCATAATATAATAGAGACAGTAGATCAAGCTGGTCTGTCATAATACAATAGAGACAGTAGATCTACCTGGTCTGTCATAATATTATAGAGACAGTAGATCTAGCTGGTCTGTCATAATATAATAGAGACAGTAGATCTACCTGGTCTGTCATAATATTATAGAGACAGTAGATCTAGCTGGTCTGTCATAATATAATAGAGACAGTAGATATAGCTGGTCTGTCATAATATAATAGAGACAGTAGATCAAGCTGGTCTGTCAAAATATAACAGAGAGAGTAGTTCTAGCTGGTCTGTCATACAATAGAGACAGTAGATCTAGCTGGTCTGTCATAATATAATAGCGACAGTAGATCTAGCTGGTCTGTCATAATATTATAGAGACAGTAGATCTAGCTGGTCTGTCATAATACAATAGAGACAGTAGATATAGCTGGTCTGTCATAATATAATAGAGACAGTAGATCAAGCTGGTCTGTCAAAATATAACAGAGAGTAGTTCTAGCTGGTCTGTCATACAATAGAGACAGTAGATCTAGCTGGTCTGTCATAATATAATAGCGACAGTAGATCTACCTGGTCTGTCATAATATTTTAGAGACAGTAGATCTAGCTGGTATGTCTTACAATAGAGACAGTAGATCTAGCTGGTCTTTCATAATATAATAGCGACAGTAGATCTAGCTGGTCTGTCAAAATATAATAGAGACAGTAGATCTAGCTGGTCTGTCAAAATATAATAGAGACAGTAGATCTAGCTGGTCTTTCATAATATAATAGAGACAGTATATCTAGCTGGTCTGTCAAAATATAATAGAGACAGTAGATCTAGCTGGTCTGTCATATTATAATAGAGACAGTAGATCTAGCTGGTCTGTCATAATATAATAGAGACAGTAGATCTAGCTGGTCTGTCATAATATAATAGATACAGTAGATCTAGCTGGTCTGTCATATTATAATAGAGACAGTAGATCTAGCTGGTCTTTCATAATATAATAGCGACAGTAGATCTAGCTGGTCTGTCATAATATTATAGAGACAGTAGATCTAGCTGGTCTGTCATAATATAATAGAGACAGAAGATCTAGCTGGTCTGTCATAATACAATAGAGACAGTAGATCTTGCTGGTCTGTGATAATACAATAGACAGTAGATCTACCTGGTCTGTCATAATATAATAGAGACAGTAGATCAAGCTGGTCTGTCAAAATATAATAGAAACAGTAGATCTTGCTGATCTGTCATAATACAATAGAGACAGTAGATCTACCTGGTCTGTCATAATATTATAGAGACAGTAGATCTAGCTGGTCTGTCATAATATAATAGACACAGTAGATATAGCTGGTCTACCATAATATAATAGAGCCAGTAGATCAAGCTGGTCTGTCAAAATATAACAGAGAGAGTAGTTCTAGCTGGTCTGTCATAATATAATAGAGACAGTAGATCTAGCTGGTATGTCTTACAATAGAGACAGTAGATCTAGCTGGTCTTTCATAATATAATAGCGACAGTAGATCTAGCTGGTCTGTCATAATATTATAGAGACAGTAGATCTAGCTGGTCTGTCATAATATAATAGAGACAGTAGATCAAGCTGGTCTGTCAAAATATAACAGAGACAGTAGATCTAGCTGGTCTGTCATAATATAATAGAGACAGAAGATCTAGCTGGTCTGTCATAATACAATAGAGACAGTAGATCTTGCTGGTCTGTGATAATACAATAGACAGTAGATCTACCTGGTCTGTCATAATATAATAGAGACAGTAGATCAAGCTGGTCTGTCAAAATACAATAGAGACAGTAGATCTACCTGGTCTGTCATAATATAATAGAGACAGTAGATCAAGCTGGTCTGTCATAATATAATAGAAACAGTAGATCTTGCTGATCTGTCATAATACAATAGAGACAGTAGATCTACCTGGTCTGTCATAATATTATAGAGACAGTAGATCTAGCTGGTCTGTCATAATATAATAGAGACAGTAGATATAGCTGGTCTTTCATAATATAATAGAGACAGTATATCTAGCTGGTCTGTCAAAATATAATAGAGACAGTAGATCTAGCTGGTCTGTCATATTATAATAGAGACAGTAGATCTAGCTGGTCTGTCATAATATAATAGAGACAGTAGATCTAGCTGGTCTGTCATAATATAATAGATACAGTAGATCTAGCTGGTCTGTCATGTTATAATAGAGACAGTAGATCTAGCTGGTCTTTCATAATATAATAGCGACAGTAGATCTAGCTGGTCTGTCATAATGTTATAGAGACAGTAGATCTAGCTGGTCTGTCATAATATAATAGAGACAGAAGATCTAGCTGGTCTGTCATAATACAATAGAGACAGTAGATCTTGCTGGTCTGTGATAATACAATAGACAGTAGATCTACCTGGTATGTCATAATATAATAGAGACAGTAGATCAAGCTGATCTGTCAAAATACAATAGAGACAGTAGATCTACCTGGTATGTCATAATATAATAGAGACAGTAGATCAAGCTGGTCTGTCATAATATAATAGAAACAGTAGATCTTGCTGATCTGTCATAATACAATAGAGACAGTAGATCTACCTGGTCTGTCATAATATTATAGAGACAGTAGATCTAGCTGGTCTGTCATAATATAATAGAGACAGTAGATATAGCTGGTCTACCATAATATAATCGAGACAGTAGATCAAGCTGGTCTGTCAAAATATAACGGAGAGAATAGTTCTAGCTGGTCTGTCATAATATAATAGAGACAGTAGATCTAGCTGGTCTTTCATAATATAATAGAGACAGTATATCTAGCTGGTCTGTCAGAATATAATAGAGACAGTAGATCTAGCTGGTCTGTCATATTATAATAGAGACAGTAGATCTAGCTGGTCTGTCATAATATAATAGAGACAGTAGATCTAGCTGGTCTGTCATAATATAATAGATACAGTAGATCTAGCTGGTCTGTCATGTTATAATAGAGACAGTAGATCTAGCTGGTCTTTCATAATATAATAGCGACAGTAGATCTAGCTGGTCTGTCAAAATATTATAGAGACAGTAGATCTAGCTGGTCTGTCATAATATAATAGAGACAGAAGATCTAGCTGGTCTGTCATAATATAATAGAGACAGTAGATCTAGCTGGTCTGTCATAATATAATAGATACCGTAGATCTAGCTGGTCTGTCATAATATTATAGAGACAGTAGATCTAGCTGGTCTGTCATAATATAATAGAGACAGAAGATCTAGCTGGTCTGTCATAATACAATAGAGACAGTAGATCTAGCTGGTCTGTCAAAATATTATAGAGACAGTAGATCTAGCTGGTCTGTCATAATATAATAGAGACAGAAGATCTAGCTGGTCTGTCATAATATAATAGAGACAGTAGATCTAGCTGGTCTGTCATAATATAATAGATACCGTAGATCTAGCTGGTCTGTCATAATATTATAGAGACAGTAGATCTAGCTGGTCTGTCATAATATAATAGAGACAGAAGATCTAGCTGGTCTGTCATAATACAATAGAGACAGTAGATCTTGCTGGTCTGTGATAATACAATAGACAGTAGATCTACCTGGTCTGTCATAATATAATAGAGACAGTAGATCAAGCTGATCTGTCAAAATACAATAGAGACAGTAGATCTACCTGGTCTGTCATAATATAATAGAGACAGTAGATCAAGCTGGTCTGTCATAATATAATAGAAACAGTAGATCTTGCTGATCTGTCATAATACAATAGAGACAGTAGATCTACCTGGTCTGTCATAATATTATAGAGACAGTAGATCTAGCTGGTCTGTCATAATATAATAGAGACAGTAGATATAGCTGGTCTACCATAATATAATCGAGACAGTAGATCAAGCTGGTCTGTCAAAATATAACAGAGAGAATAGTTCTAGCTGGTCTGTCATAATATAATAGAGACAGTAGATCTAGCTGGTCTGTCATATTATAATAGAGACAGTAGATCTAGCTGGTCTGTCATAATATAATAGAGACAGTAGATCTAGCTGGTCTGTCATAATATAATAGATACAGTAGATCTAGCTGGTCTGTCATATTATAATAGAGACAGTAGATCTAGCTGGTCTTTCATAATATAATAGCGACAGTAGATCTAGCTGGTCTGTCATAATATAATAGAGACAGTAGATCAAGCTGGTCTGTCAAAATACAATAGAGACAGTAGATCTACCTGGTCTGTCATAATATAATAGCGACAGTAGATCTAGCTGGTCTGTCAAAATATAATAGAGACAGTAGATCTAGCTGGTCTTTCATAATATAATAGAGACAGTATATCTAGCTGGTCTGTCAAAATATAATAGAGACAGTAGATCTAGCTGGTCTGTCATATTATAATAGAGACAGTAGATCTAGCTGGTCTGTCATAATATAATAGAGACAGTAGATCTAGCTGGTCTGTCATAATATAATAGATACAGTAGATCTAGCTGGTCTGTCATATTATAATAGAGACAGTAGATCTAGCTGGTCTTTCATAATATAATAGCGACAGTAGATCTAGCTGGTCTGTCATAATATTATAGAGACAGTAGATCTAGCTGGTCTGTCATAATATAATAGAGACAGAAGATCTAGCTGATCTGTCATAATACAATAGAGACAGTAGATCTTGCTGGTCTGTGATAATACAATAGACAGTAGATCTACCTGGTCTGTCATAATATAATAGAGACAGTAGATCAAGCTGATCTGTCAAAATACAATAGAGACAGTAGATCTACCTGGTCTGTCATAATATAATAGAGACAGTAGATCTAGCTGGTCTGTCATATTATAATAGAGACAGTAGATCTAGCTGGTCTTTCATAATATAATAGCGACAGTAGATCTAGCTGGTCTGTCATAATATAATAGAGACAGTAGATCAAGCTGGTCTGTCATAATATAATAGAAACAGTAGATCTTGCTGATCTGTCATAATACAATAGAGACAGTAGATCTACCTGGTCTGTCATAATATTATAGAGACAGTAGATCTAGCTGGTCTGTCATAATATAATAGAGACAGTAGATCTAGCTGGTATGTCTTACAATAGAGACAGTAGATCTTGCTGGTCTGTGATAATACAATAGACAGTAGATCTACCTGGTCTGTCATAATATAATAGAGACAGTAGATCAAGCTGGTCTGTCAAAATACAATAGAGACAGTAGATCTACCTGGTCTGTCATAATATAATAGAGACAGTAGATCAAGCTGGTCTGTCATAATATAATAGAGACAGTAGATCTTGCTGATCTGTCATAATACAATAGAGACAGTAGATCTACCTGGTCTGTCATAATATTATAGAGACAGTAGATCTAGCTGGTCTGTCATAATATAATAGAGACAGTAGATATAGCTGGTCTACCATAATATAATAGAGACAGTAGATCAAGCTGGTCTGTCAAAATATAACAGAGAGAGTAGTTCTAGCTGGTCTGTCATAATATAATAGAAACAGTAGATCTTGCTGATCTGTCATAATACAATAGAGACAGTAGATCTACCTGGTCTGTCATAATATTATAGAGACAGTAGATCTAGCTGGTCTGTCATAATATAATAGAGACAGTAGATATAGCTGGTCTACCATAATATAATCGAGACAGTAGATCAAGCTGGTCTGTCAAAATATAACAGAGAGAATAGTTCTAGCTGGTCTGTCATAATATAATAGAGACAGTAGATCCAGCTGGTATGTCTTACAATAGAGACAGTAGATCTTGCTGGTCTGTGATAATACAATAGACAGTAGATCTACCTGGTCTGTCATAATATAATAGAGACAGTAGATCAAGCTGGTCTGTCAAAATACAATAGAGACAGTAGATCTACCTGGTCTGTCATAATATAATAGAGACAGTAGATCAAGCTGGTCTGTCATAATATAATAGAGACAGTAGATCTTGCTGATCTGTCATAATATTATAGAGACAGTAGATCTAGCTGGTCTGTCATAATACAATAGAGACAGTAGATATAGCTGGTCTGTCATAATATAATAGAGACAGTAGATCAAGCTGGTCTGTCAAAATATAACAGAGAGAGTAGTTCTAGCTGGTCTGTCATAATATAATAGATACAGTAGATCTAGCTGGTCTGTCATATTATAATAGAGACAGTAGATCTAGCTGGTCTTTCATAATATAATAGCGACAGTAGATCTTGCTGATCTGTCATAATACAATAGAGACAGTAGATCTACCTGGTCTGTCATAATATTATAGAGACAGTAGATCTAGCTGGTCTGTCATAATATAATAGAGACAGTAGATATAGCTGGTCTACCATAATATAATCGAGACAGTAGATCAAGCTGGTCTGTCAAAATATAACAGAGAGAATAGTTCTAGCTGGTCTGTCTTACAATAGAGACAGTAGATCTTGCTGGTCTGTGATAATACAATAGACAGTAGATCTACCTGGTCTGTCATAATATAATAGAGACAGTAGATCAAGCTGGTCTGTCAAAATACAATAGAGACAGTAGATCTACCTGGTCTGTCATAATATAATAGAGACAGTAGATCAAGCTGGTCTGTCATAATATAATAGAGACAGTAGATCTTGCTGATCTGTCATAATCCAATAGAGACAGTAGATCTACCTGGTCTGTCATAATATTATAGAGACAGTAGATCTAGCTGGTCTGTCATAATATAACAGAGAGAGTAGATCAAGCTGGTCTGTCAAAATATAACAGAGAGAGTAGTTCTAGCTGGTCTGTCATAATATAATAGAGACAGTAGATCTAGCTGGTCTGTCATACAATAGAGACAGTAGATCTAGCTGGTCTGTCATAATATAATAGCGACAGTAGATCTAGCTGGTCTGTCATAATATTATAGAGACAGTAGATCTAGCTGGTCTGTCATAATACAATAGAGACAGTAGATATAGCTGGTATGTCATAATATAATAGAGACAGTAGATCAAGCTGGTCTGTCAAAATATAACAGAGAGAGTAGTTCTAGCTGGTCTGTCATACAATAGAGACAGTAGATCTAGCTGGTCTTTCATAATATAATAGCGACAGTAGATCTAGCTGGTCTGTCAAAATATAATAGCGACAGTAGATCTAGCTGGTCTGTCAAAATATAATAGAGACAGTAGATCTAGCTGGTCTGTCAAAATATAATAGAGACAGTAGATCTAGCTGGTCTTTCATAATATAATAGAGACAGTATATCTAGCTGGTCTGTCATAATATAATAGCGACAGTAGATCTAGCTGGTCTGTCAAAATATAATAGAGACAGTAGATCTAGCTGGTCTGTCAAAATATAATAGAGACAGTAGATCTAGCTGGTCTTTCATAATATAATAGAGACAGTATATCTAGCTGGTCTGTCAAAATATAATAGAGACAGTAGATCTAGCTGGTCTGTCATATTATAATAGAGACAGTAGATCTAGCTGGTCTGTCATAATATAATAGAGACAGTAGATCTAGCTGGTCTGTCATAATATAATAGATACAGTAGATCTAACTGGTCTGTCATATTATAATAGAGACAGTAGATCTAGCTGGTCTTTCATAATATAATAGCGACAGTAGATCTAGCTGGTCTGTCATAATATTATAGAGACAGTAGATCTAGCTGGTCTGTCATAATATAATAGAGACAGAAGATCTAGCTGGTCTGTCATAATACAATAGAGACAGTAGATCTTGCTGGTCTGTGATAATACAATAGACAGTAGATCTACCTGGTCTGTCATAATATAATAGAGACAGTAGATCAAGCTGGTCTGTCAAAATACAATAGAGACAGTAGATCTACCTGGTCTGTCATACTATAATAGAGACAGTAGATCAAGCTGGTCTGTCATAATATAATAGAAACAGTAGATCTTGCTGATCTGTCATAATACAATAGAGACAGTAGATCCACCTGGTCTGTCATAACATTATAGAGACAGTAGATCTAGCTGGTCTGTCATAATATATTAGAGACAGTAGATATAGCTGGTCTTTCATAATATAATAGAGACAGTAGATCAAGCTGGTCTGTCATAATATAATAGAGACAGTAGATCTAGCTGGTCTGTCATATTATAATAGAGACAGTAGATCTAGATGGTCTGTCATAATATAATAGAGACAGTAGATCTAGCTGGTCTGTCATAATATAATAGATACAGTAGATCTAGCTGGTCTGTCATGTTATAATAGAGACAGTAGATCTAGCTGGTCTTTCATAATATAATAGCGACAGTAGATCTAGCTGGTCTGTCATAATATTATAGAGACAGTAGATCTAGCTGGTCTGTCATAATATAATAGAGACAGAATATCTAGCTGGTCTGTCATAATACAATTGAGACAGTAGATCTTGCTGGTCTGTGATAATACAATAGACAGTAGATCTACCTGGTCTGTCATAATATAATAGAGACAGTAGATCAAGCTGGTCTGTCAAAATACAATAGAGACAGTAGATCTACCCGGTCTGTCATAATATAATAGAGACAGTAGATCAAGCTGGTCTGTCATAATATAATAGAAACAGTAGATCTTGCTGATCTGTCATAATACAATAGAGACAGTAGATCTACCTGGTCTGTCATAATATTATAGAGACAGTAGATCTAGCTGGTCTGTCATAATATAATAGAGACAGTAGATATAGCTGGTCTACCATAATATAATCGAGACAGTAGATCAAGCTGGTCTGTCAAAATATAACAGAGAGAATAGTTCTAGCTGGTCTGTCATAATATAATAGAGACAGTAGATCTAGCTGGTATGTCTTACAATAGAGACAGTAGATCTTGCTGGTCTGTGATAATACAATAGACAGTAGATCTACCTGGTCTGTCATAATATAATAGAGACAGTAGATCAAGCTGGTCTGTCAAAATACAATAGAGACAGTAGATCTACCTGGTCTGTCATAATATAATAGAGACAGTAGATCAAGCTGGTCTGTCATAATATAATAGAGACAGTAGATCTTGCTGATCTGTCATAATACAATAGAGACAGTAGATCTAGCTGGTCTGTCATAATATTATAGAGACAGTAGATCTAGCTGGTCTGTCATAATATAATAGAGACAGTAGATATAGCTGGTCTACCATAATATAATAGAGACAGTAGATCAAGCTGGTCTGTCAAAATATAACAGAGACAGTAGATCTAGCTGGTCTTTCATAATATAATAGCGACAGTAGATCTAGCTGGTCTGTCATAATATTATAGAGACAGTAGATCTAGCTGGTCTGTCATAATATAATAGAGACAGTAGATCTTGCTGGTCTGTGATAATACAATAGACAGTAGATCTACCTGGTCTGTCATAATATAATAGAGACAGTAGATCTTGCTGATCTGTCATAATCCAATAGAGACAGTAGATCTACCTGGTCTGTCATAATATTATAGAGACAGTAGATCTAGCTGGTCTGTCATAATATAATAGAGACAGTAGATATAGCTGGTCTGTCAAAATATAACAGAGAGAGTAGTTCTAGCTGGTCTGTCATAATATAATAGAGACAGTAGATCTAGCTGGTATGTCTTACAATAGAGACAGTAGATCTTGCTGGTCTGTCATAATATAATAGAGACAGTAGATCTTGCTGGTCTGTGATAATACAATAGACAGTAGATCTACCTGGTCTGTCATAATATAATAGAGACAGTAGATCAAGCTGGTCTGTCAAAATACAATAGAGACAGTAGATCTACCTGGTCTGTCATAATATAATAGAGACAGTAGATCAAGCTGGTCTGTCATAATATAATAGAGACAGTAGATCTTGCTGATCTGTCATAATCCAATAGAGACAGTAGATCTACCTGGTCTGTCATAATATTATAGAGACAGTAGATCTAGCTGGCCTGTCATAATATAACAGAGAGAGTAGATCAAGCTGGTCTGTCAAAATATAACAGAGAGAGTAGTTCTAGCTGGTCTGTCATAATATAATAGTGACAGTAGATCTAGCTGGTCTGTCATACAATAGAGACAGTAGATCTAGCTGGTCTGTCATAATATAATAGCGACAGTAGATCTAGCTGGTCTGGCATAATATTATAGAGACAGTAGATCTAGCTGGTCTGTCATAATACAATAGAGACAGTAGATATAGCTGGTCTGTCATAATATAATAGAGACAGTAGATCAAGCTGGTCTGTCAAAATATAACAGAGAGAGTAGTTCTAGCTGGTCTGTCATACAATAGAGACAGTAGATCTAGCTGGTCTGTCATAATATAATAGCGACAGTAGATCTACCTGGTCTGTCATAATATTTTAGAGACAGTAGATCTAGCTGGTATGTCTTACAATAGAGACAGTAGATCTAGCTGGTCTTTCATAATATAATAGCGACAGTAGATCTAGCTGGTCTGTCAAAATATAATAGAGACAGTAGATCTAGCTGGTCTGTCAAAATATAATAGAGACAGTAGATCTAGCTGGTCTTTCATAATATAATAGAGACAGTATATCTAGCTGGTCTGTCAAAATATAATAGAGACAGTAGATCTAGCTGGTCTGTCATATTATAATAGAGACAGTAGATCTAGCTGGTCTGTCATAATATAATAGAGACAGTAGATCTAGCTGGTCTGTCATAATATAATAGATACAGTAGATCTAACTGGTCTGTCATATTATAATAGAGACAGTAGATCTAGCTGGTCTTTCATAATATAATAGCGACAGTAGATCTAGCTGGTCTGTCATAATATTATAGAGACAGTAGATCTAGCTGGTCTGTCATAATATAATAGAGACAGAAGATCTATCTGGTCTGTCATAATACAATAGAGACAGTAGATCTTGCTGGTCTGTGATAATACAATAGACAGTAGATCTACCTGGTCTGTCATAATATAATAGAGACAGTAGATCTGCTGGTCTGTCAAAATACAATAGAGACAGTAGATCTACCTGGTCTGTCATACTATAATAGAGACAGTAGATCAAGCTGGTCTGTCATAATATAATAGAAACAGTAGATCTTGCTGATCTGTCATAATACAATAGAGACAGTAGATCCACCTGGTCTGTCATAATATTATAGAGACAGTAGATCTAGCTGGTCTGTCATAATATATTAGAGACAGTAGATATAGCTGGTCTTTCATAATATAATAGAGACAGTAGATCAAGCTGGTCTGTCATAATATAATAGAGACAGTAGATCTAGCTGGTCTGTCATATTATAATAGAGACAGTAGATCTAGATGGTCTGTCATAATATAATAGAGACAGTAGATCTAGCTGGTCTGTCATAATATAATAGATACAGTAGATCTAGCTGGTCTGTCATGTTATAATAGAGACAGTAGATCTAGCTGGTCTGTCATAATATAATAGAGACAGAATATCTAGCTGGTCTGTCATAATACAATTGAGACAGTAGATCTTGCTGGTCTGTGATAATACAATAGACAGTAGATCTACCTGGTCTGTCATAATATAATAGAGACAGTAGATCAAGCTGGTCTGTCAAAATACAATAGAGACAGTAGATCTACCCGGTCTGTCATAATATAATAGAGACAGTAGATCAAGCTGGTCTGTCATAATATAATAGAAACAGTAGATCTTGCTGATCTGTCATAATACAATAGAGACAGTAGATCTACCTGGTCTGTCATAATATTATAGAGACAGTAGATCTAGCCGGTCTGTCATAATATAATAGAGACAGTAGATATAGCTGGTCTACCATAATATAATCGAGACAGTAGATCAAGCTGGTCTGTCAAAATATAACAGAGAGAATAGTTCTAGCTGGTCTGTCATAATATAATAGAGACAGTAGATCTAGCTGGTATGTCTTACAATAGAGACAGTAGATCTTGCTGGTCTGTGATAATACAATAGACAGTAGATCTACCTGGTCTGTCATAATATAATAGAGACAGTAGATCAAGCTGGTCTGTCAAAATACAAGAGACAGTAGATCTACCTGGTCTGTCATAATATAATAGAGACAGTAGATCAAGCTGGTCTGTCATAATATAATAGAGACAGTAGATCTTGCTGATCTGTCATAATACAATAGAGACAGTAGATCTAGCTGGTCTGTCATAATATTATAGAGACAGTAGATCTAGCTGGTCTGTCATAATATAATAGAGACAGTAGATATAGCTGGTCTACCATAATATAATAGAGACAGTAGATCAAGCTGGTCTGTCACAATATAACAGAGACAGTAGATCTAGCTGGTCTTTCATAATATAATAGCGACAGTAGATCTAGCTGGTCTGTCATAATATTATAGAGACAGTAGATCTAGCTGGTCTGTCATAATATAATAGAGACAGTAGATCTTGCTGGTCTGTGATAATACAATAGACAGTAGATCTACCTGGTCTGTCATAATATAATAGAGACAGTAGATCAAGCTGGTCTGTCAAAATACAATAGAGACAGTAGATCTACCTGGTCTGTCATAATATAATAGAGACAGTAGATCAAGCTGGTCTGTCATAATATAATAGAGACAGTAGATCTTGCTGATCTGTCATAATCCAATAGAGACAGTAGATCTACCTGGTCTGTCATAATATTATAGAGACAGTAGATCTAGCTGGTCTGTCATAATATAATAGAGACAGTAGATATAGCTGGTCTACCATAATATAATAGAGACAGTAGATCAAGCTGGTCTGTCAAAATATAACAGAGAGAGTAGTTCTAGCTGGTCTGTCATAATATAATAGAGACAGTAGATCTAGCTGGTATGTCTTACAATAGAGACAGTAGATCTTGCTGGTCTGTGATAATACAATAGACAGTAAATCTACCTGGTCTGTCATAATATAATAGAGACAGTAGATCAAGCTGGTCTGTCATAATATAATAGAGACGGTGGATCTAGCTGGTCTGTCATAATACAATAGAGACAGTAGATCTTGCTGGTCTGTGAAAATACAATAGAGACAGTAGATCTAGCTGGTCTATCATAATACAATAGAGACAGTAGATCTAGCTGGTCTGTCATAATACAATAGAGACAGTAGATCTAGCTGGTCTGTCATAATACAATAGAGACAGTAGATCTAGCTGATCTGTCATAATACAATAGAGACAGTAGATCTAGCTGGTCTGTCATAATATAATAGAGACAGTAGATCTAGCTGGTCTGTCATAATATAATAGAGACAGTAGCTATAGCTGGTCTGTCATAGTATAATAGAGACAGTAGATCAAGCTGGTCTGTCAAAATATAACAGAGACAGTAGTTCTAGCTGGTCTGTCATAATATAATAGAGACAGTAGATCTAGTTGTTCTGTCATAATATAATAGCGACAGTAGATCTAGCTGGTCTGTCATAATATTATAGAGACAGTAGATCTAGCTGGTATGTCATACATTAGAGACAGTAGATCTAGCTGGTCTGTCATAATATAATAGAGACGGTGGATCTAGCTGGTCTGTCATAATACAATAGAGACAGTAGATCTTGCTGGTCTGTCATAATACAATAGAGACAGTAGATCTAGCTGGTCTGTCATAATACTATTGAGACAGTAGATCTAGCTGGTCTGTCATAATACAATAGAGACAGTAGATCTAGCTGATCTGTCATAATACAATAGAGGCAGTAGATCAAGCTGGTCTCTCATAATATAATAGAGACAGTAGATCTAGCTGGTCTGTCATAATATAATAGAGACAGTAGATCTAGCTGGTCGGTCATATTATAATAGAGACAGTAGATCTAGCTGGTCTGTCATAATATAATAGAGACAGTAGATTTAGCTGGTCTGTCATAATATAGAGACAGTAGCTATAGCTGGTCTGTAATAGTAGAATAGAGACAGTAGATCAAGATGGTCTGTCAAAATATAACAGACAGTAGCTATAGATGGTCTGTCATAATATAATAGAGACAGTAGATCTAGCTGGTCTGTCAAAATATAACAGAGACAGTAGATCTAGCTGGTCTGTCATAATATATCAGAGACAGTAGATCTTGGTCTTTCATAATATAAGAGCGACAGTAGATCTAGCGGTCTGTCATAATATTATAGAGACAGTAGATCTAGCTGGTCTGTCATAATACAATAGAGACAGTAGATCTAGCTGGTCTGTCATATTATAATAGAGACAGTAGATCTAGATGGTCTGTCATAATATAATAGAGACAGTAGATCTATCTGGTCTGTCATAATATAATAGATACAGTAGATCTAGCTGGTCTGTCATGTTATAATAGAGACATTAGATCTAGCTGGTCTTTCATAATATAATAGCGACAGTAGATCTAGATGGTCTGTCATAATATTATAGAGACAGAATATCTAGCTGGTCTGTCATAATACAATTGAGACAGTAGATCTTGCTGGTCTGTGATAATACAATAGACAGTAGATCTACCTGGTCTGTCATAATATAATAGAGACAGTAGATCAAGCTGGTCTGTCAAAATACAATAGAGACAGTAGATCTACCCGGTCTGTCATAATATAATAGAGACAGTAGATCAAGCTGGTCTGTCATAATATAATAGAAACAGTAGATCTTGCTGATCTGTCATAATACAATAGAGACAGTAGATCTACCTGGTCTGTCATAATATTATAGAGACAGTAGATCTAGCTGGTCTGTCATAATATAATAGAGACAGTAGATATAGCTGGTCTACCATAATATAATCGAGACAGTAGATCAAGCTGGTCTGTCAAAATATAACAGAGAGAATAGTTCTAGCTGGTCTGTCATAATATAATAGAGACAGTAGATCTAGCTGGTATGTCTTACAATAGAGACAGTAGATATTGCTGGTCTGTGATAATACAATAGACAGTAGATCTACCTGGTCTGTCATAATATAATAGAGACAGTAGATCAAGCTGGTCTGTCAAAATACAAGAGACAGTAGATCTACCTGGTCTGTCTTAATATAATAGAGACAGTAGATCAAGCTGGTCTGTCATAATATAATAGAGACAGTAGATCTTGCTGATCTGTCATAATACAATAGAGACAGTAGATATAGCTGGTCTACCATAATATAATAGAGACAGTAGATCAAGCTGGTCTGTCAAAATATAACAGAGACAGTAGATCTAGCTGGTCTTTCATAATATAATAGCGACAGTAGATCTAGCTGGTCTGTCATAATATTATAGAGACAGTAGATCTAGCTGGTCTGTCATAATATAATAGAGACAGTAGATCTTGCTGGTCTGTGATAATACAATAGACAGTAGATCTACCTGGTCTGTCATAATATAATAGAGACAGTAGATCAAGCTGGTCTGTCAAAATACAATAGAGACAGTAGATCTACCTGGTCTGTCATAATATAATAGAGACAGTAGATCAAGCTGGTCTGTCATAATATAATAGAGACAGTAGATCTTGCTGATCTGTCATAATCCAATAGAGACAGTAGATCTACCTGGTCTGTCATAATATTATAGAGACAGTAGATCTAGCTGGTCTGTCATAATATAATAGAGACAGTAGATATAGCTGGTCTACCATAATATAATAGAGACAGTAGATCAAGCTGGTCTGTCAAAATATAACAGAGAGTAGTTCTAGCTGGTCTGTCATAATATAATAGAGACAGTAGATCTAGCTGGTATGTCTTACAATAGAGACAGTAGATCTTGCTGGTCTGTGATAATACAATAGACAGTAGATCTACCTGGTCTGTCATAATATAATAGAGACAGTAGATCAAGCTGGTCTGTCATAATATAATAGAGACGGTGGATCTAGCTGGTCTGTCATAATACAATAGAGACAGTAGATCTTGCTGGTCTGTGAAAATACAATAGAGACAGTAGATCTAGCTGGTCTGTCATAATACAATAGAGACAGTAGATCTAGCTGGTCTGTCATAATACAATAGAGACAGTAGATCTAGCTGGTCTGTCATAATACAATAGAGACAGTAGATCTAGCTGATCTGTCATAATACAATAGAGACAGTAGATCTAGCTGGTCTGTCATAATATAATAGAGACAGTAGATCTAGCTGGTCTGTCATAATATAATAGAGACAGTAGCTATAGCTGGTCTGTCATAGTATAATAGAGACAGTAGATCAAGCTGGTCTGTCAAAATATAACAGAGACAGTAGTTCTAGCTGGTCTGTCATAATATAATAGAGACAGTAGATCTAGTTGTTCTGTCATAATATAATAGCGACAGTAGATCTAGCTGGTCTGTCATAATATTATAGAGACAGTAGATCTAGCTGGTATGTCATACATTAGAGACAGTAGATCTAGCTGGTCTGTCATAATATAATAGAGACGGTGGATCAAGCTGGTCTGTCATAATATAATAGAGACAGTAGATCTTGCTGATCTGTCATAATCCAATAGAGACAGTAGATCTACCTGGTCTGTCATAATATTATAGAGACAGTAGATCTAGCTGGTCTGTCATAATATAATAGAGACAGTAGATATAGCTGGTCTACCATAATATAATAGAGACAGTAGATCAAGCTGGTCTGTCAAAATATAACAGAGAGAGTAGTTCTAGCTGGTCTGTCATAATATAATAGAGACAGTAGATCTAGCTGGTATGTCTTACAATAGAGACAGTAGATCTTGCTGGTCTGTGATAATACAATAGACAGTAGATCTACCTGGTCTGTCATAATATAATAGAGACAGTAGATCAAGCTGGTCTGTCATAATATAATAGAGACGGTGGATCTAGCTGGTCTGTCATAATACAATAGAGACAGTAGATCTTGCTGGTCTGTGAAAATACAATAGAGACAGTAGATCTAGCTGGTCTGTCATAATACAATAGAGACAGTAGATCTAGCTGGTCTGTCATAATACAATAGAGACAGTAGATCTAGCTGGTCTGTCATAATACAATAGAGACAGTAGATCTAGCTGATCTGTCATAATACAATAGAGACAGTAGATCTAGCTGGTCTGTCATAATATAATAGAGACAGTAGATCTAGCTGGTCTGTCATAATATAATAGAGACAGTAGCTATAGCTGGTCTGTCATAGTATAATAGAGACAGTAGATCAAGCTGGTCTGTCAAAATATAACAGAGACAGTAGTTCTAGCTGGTCTGTCATAATATAATAGAGACAGTAGATCTAGTTGTTCTGTCATAATATAATAGCGACAGTATATCTAGCTGGTCTGTCATAATATTATAGAGACAGTAGATCTAGCTGGTATGTCATACATTAGAGACAGTAGATCTAGCTGGTCTGTCATAATATAATAGAGACGGTGGATCTAGCTGGTCTGTCATAATACAATAGAGACAGTAGATCTTGCTGGTCTGTCATAATACAATAGAGACAGTAGATCTAGCTGGTCTGTCATAATACTATTGAGACAGTAGATCTAGCTGGTCTGTCATAATACAATAGAGACAGTAGATCTAGCTGATCTGTCATAATACAATAGAGGCAGTAGATCAAGCTGGTCTCTCATAATATAATAGAGACAGTAGATCTAGCTGGTCTGTCATAATATAATAGAGACAGTAGATCTAGCTGGTCGGTCATATTATAATAAAGACAGTAGATCTAGCTGGTCTGTCATAATATAATAGAGACAGTAGATTTAGCTGGTCTGTCATAATATAGAGACAGTAGCTATAGCTGGTCTGTAATAGTAGAATAGAGACAGTAGATCAAGATGGTCTGTCAAAATATAACAGACAGTAGCTATAGATGGTCTGTCATAATATAATAGAGACAGTAGATCTAGCTGGTCTGTCAAAATATAACAGAGACAGTAGATCTAACTGATCTGTCATAATATATCAGAGACAGTAGATCTTGGTCTTTCATAATATAAGAGCGACAGTAGATCTAGCGGTCTGTCATAATATTATAGAGACAGTAGATCTAGCTGGTCTGTCATAATATAATAGAGACGGTAGATCTAGCTGGTCTGTCATAATACAATAGAGACGGTAGATCTAGCTGGTCTGTCATAATACAATAGAGACGGTAGATCTAGCTGGTCTGTCATAATACAATAGAGACAGTAGATCTAGCTGGTCTGTCATAATATAATAGAGACAGTAGATCTAGCTGGTCTGTCATAATATAATAGAGACAGTAGATCTAGCTGGTCTGTCATAGTATAATAGAGACAGTAGATCAAGCTGGTCTGTCAAAATATAACAGACAGTAGCTATAGATGGTCTGTCATAATATAGAGACAGTAGCTATAGCTGGTCTGTAATAGTAGAATAGAGACAGTAGATCAAGATGGTCTGTCAAAATATAACAGACAGTAGCTATAGATGGTCTGTCATAATATAATAGAGACAGTAGATCTAGCTGGTCTGTCAAAATATAACAGAGACAGTAGATCTAGCTGGTCTGTCATAATATATCAGAGACAGTAGATCTTGGTCTTTCATAATATAAGAGCGACAGTAGATCTAGCGGTCTGTCATAATATTATAGAGACAGTAGATCTAGCTGGTCTGTCATAATATAATAGAGACGGTAGATCTAGCTGGTCTGTCATAATACAATAGAGACGGTAGATCTAGCTGGTCTGTCATAATACAATAGAGACAGTAGATCTAGCTGGTCTGTCATAATATAATAGAGACAGTAGATCTAGCTGGTCTGTCATAATATAATAGAGACAGTAGATCTAGCTGGTCTGTCATAGTATAATAGAGACAGTAGATCAAGCTGGTCTGTCAAAATATAACAGACAGTAGCTATAGATGGTCTGTCATAGTATAATAGAGACAATAGATCTAGCTGGTCTGTCATAATATAATAGAGACAGTAGATCTTGGTCTTTCATAATATAATAGAGACGGTAGATCTAGCTGGTCTGTCATAATACAATAGAGACAGTAGATCTTGCTGGTCTGTGACAATACAATAGAGACAGTAGATCTAGCTGATCTGTCATAATACAATAGAGACAGTAGATCTAGCTGATCTGTCATAATACAATAGAGACAGTAGATCTAGCTGGTCTGTCATAATATAATAGAGACAATAGATCTAGCTGATCTGTCATAATACACTAGAGACAGTAGATCTAGCTGGTCTGTCATAATACAATAGAGACAGTAGATCTTGCTGGTCTGTCATAATATAATAGAGACAGTAGATCTAGCTGGTCTGTCATATTATAATAGAGACAGTAGATCTAGCTGGTCTGTCATAATACAATAGAGACAGTAGATCTACCTGGTCTGTCATAATATAATAGAGACAGTAGATCTAGCTGGTTTGTCATAATACAATAGAGACAGTAGATCTAGCTGGTCTGTCATATTATAATAGAGACAGTAGATCTAGCTGGTCTGTCATAATACAATAGAGACAGTAGATCTACCTGGTCTGTCATAATATAATAGAGACAGTAGATCAAGCTGGTCTGTCAAAATACAATAGAGACAGTAGATCTACCTGGTCTGTCATAATATAATAGAGACAGTAGATCTAGCTGGTCTGTCATAATATAATAGAGACAGTAGATCTAGCTGGTCTGTCATAATATAGAGACAGTAGCTATAGCTGGTCTGTCATAGTATAATAGAGGCAGTAGATCAAGCTGGTCTGTCAAAATATAACAGACAGTAGCTATAGCTGGTCTGTCATAATATAATAGAGACAGTAGATCAAGCTGGTCTGTCATAATATAATAGAGACAGTAGATCTAGCTGGTCTGTCATAATATAATAGAGACAGTAGATCTAGCTGGTCTGTCATAATACAATAGAGACAGTAGCTATAGCTGGTCTGTCATAATATAATAGAGACAGTAGATCTAGCTGTTCTGTCATATTATAATAGAGACAGTAGATCTAGCTGGTCTGTCATAATACAATAGAAACAGTAGATCTACCTGGTCTGTCATAATATAATAGAGACAGTAGATCAAGCTGGTCTGTCATAATATAATAGAGACAGTAGATCAAGCTGGTCTGTCAAAATACAATAGAGACAGTAGATCTACCTGGTCTGTCATAATACAATAGAGACAGTAGATCTAGCTGATCTGTCATAATACAATAGAGACAGTAGATCAAGCTGGTCTGTCAAAATAATATAGAGACAGAAGATCTAGCTGGTCTGTCATAATATAATAGAGACAGTAGATCTAGCTGGTTTTTCATAATATAATAGCGACAGTAGATCTAGCTGGTCTGTCATAATATTATAGAGACAGTATATCTAGCTGGTCTGTCAAAATATAATAGAGACAGTAGATCTTGGTCTTTCATAATATAATAGCGACAGTAGATCTAGCTGGTCTGTCATAATATTATAGAGACAGTAGATCTAGCTGGTATGTCATACATTAGAGACAGTAGATCTAGATGGTCTGTCATAATATAATGGAGACAGTAGATCTAGCTGGTCTGTCATAATACAATAGAGACAGTAGATCTAGCTGGTCTGTCATAATATAATAGAGACAGTAGATCTAGCTGATCTGTCATAATACAATAGAGACAGTAGATCTAGCTGGCCTGTCATAATACAATAGAGACAGTAGATCTTGCTGGTCTGTGATAATACAATAGAGCCAGTAGATCTAGCTGGTCTGTCATAATATAATAGACAGTAGATCTAGCTGGTCTGTCATAATACAATAGAGACAGTAGATCTAGCTGATCTGTTATAATACAATAGAGACAGTAGATCTACCTGGTCTGTCATAATATAATAGAGACAGTAGATCTAGCTGATCTGTCATAATATAATAGAGACAGTAGATCTAGCTGGTCTGTCATAAAATAATAGAGACAGTAGATCTTGCTGGTCTGTGATAATACAATAGAGACTGTAGATCTCCCTGGTCTGTCATAATATAATAGAGACAGTAGATCTAGCTGGTCTGTCATAATATAATAGACAGTAGATCTAGCTGGTCTGTCATAATACAATAGAGACAGTAGATCTAGCTGATCTGTCATAATACAATAGAGACAGTAGATCTGGCTGGTCTGTCATAATACAATAGAGACAGTAGATCTAGCTGGTCTGTCATAATATAATAGAGACAGTAGATCTACCTGGTCTGTCAAAATATAATAGAGACAGTAGATATAGCTGGTCTGTCATAATATAATAGAGACAGTAGAACTAGCTGGTCTGTCATATTATAATAGAGACAGTAGATCTAGCTGGTCTGTCATAATACAATGAGAGACAGTAGATCTAGCTGGTCTGTCATAATATAATAGAGACAGTAGATCTAGCTGGTCTGTCATAATACAATAAGAACAGTAGATCTAGCTGGTCTGTCATATTATAGAGACAGTAGATCTGGCTGGTCTGTCATAATACAATAGAGACAGTAGATCAAGCTGGTATGTCATAATATAATAGAGACAGTAGATCAAGCTGGTCTGTCAAAATACAATAGAGACAGTAGATCTACCTGGTCTGTCATAATACAATAGAGACAGTAGATCTGGCTGGTCTGTCATAATACAATAGAGACAGTAGATCTACCTGGTCTGTCATAATATAATAGAGACAGTAGATCTAGCTGATCTGTCATAATATAATAGAGACAGTAGATCTAGCTGGTCTGTCATAAAATAATACAGACAGTAGATCTTGCTGGTCTGTGATAATACAATAGAGACTGTAGATCTACCTGGTCTGTCATAATATAATAGAGACAGTAGATCTAGCTGGTCTGTCATAATATAATAGACAGTAGATCTAGCTGGTCTGTCATAATACAATAGAGACAGTAGATCTAGCTGATCTGTAATAATACAATAGAGACAGTAGATCCGGCTGGTCTGTCATAATACAATAGAGACAGTAGATCTACCTGGTCTGTCATAATATAATAGAGACAGTAGATCTAGCTGATCTGTCATAATATAATAGAGACAGTAGATCTAGCTGGTCTGTCATAAAATAATAGAGACAGTAGATCTTGCTGGTCTGTGATAATACAATAGAGACTGTAGATCTCCCTGGTCTGTCATAATATAATAGAGACAGTAGATCTAGCTGGTCTGTCATAATATAATAGACAGTAGATCTGGCTGGTCTGTCATAATACAATAGAGACAGTAGAACTAGCTGGTCTGTCATATTATAATAGAGACAGTAGATCTAGCTGGTCTGTCATAATACAATAGAGACAGTAGATCTAGCTGGTCTGTCATAATATAATTGAGACAGTAGATCTAGCTGGTCTGTCATAATACAATAAGAACAGTAGATCTAGCTGGTCTGTCATATTATAGAGACAGTAGATCTGGCTGGTCTGTCATAATACAATAGAGACAGTAGATCAAGCTGGTCTGTCATAATATAATAGAGACAGTAGATCAAGCTGGTCTGTCAAAATACAATAGAGACAGTAGATCTACCTGGTCTGTCATAATACAATAGAGACAGTAGATCTGGCTGGTCTGTCATAATACAATAGAGACAGTAGATCTACCTGGTCTGTCATAATATAATAGAGACAGTAGATCTAGCTGATCTGTCATAATACAATAGAGACAGTAGATCTAGCTGGCCTGTCATAATACAATAGAGACAGTAGATCTTGCTGGTCTGTGATAATACAATAGAGCCAGTAGATCTAGCTGGTCTGTCATAATATAATAGACAGTAGATCTAGCTGGTCTGTCATAATACAATAGAGACAGTAGATCTAGCTGATCTGTCATAATACAATAGAGACAGTAGATCTACCTGGTCTGTCATAATATAATAGAGACAGTAGATCTAGCTGATCTGTCATAATATAATAGAGACAGTAGATCTAGCTGGTCTGTCATAAAATAATAGAGACAGTAGATCTTGCTGGTCTGTGATAATACAATAGAGACTGTAGATCTCCCTGGTCTGTCATAATATAATAGAGACAGTAGATCTAGCTGGTCTGTCATAATATAATAGACAGTAGATCTAGCTGGTCTGTCATAATACAATAGAGACAGTAGATCTAGCTGATCTGTCATAATACAATAGAGACAGTAGATCTGGCTGGTCTGTCATAATACAATAGAGACAGTAGATCTAGCTGGTCTGTCATAATATAATAGAGACAGTAGATCTACCTGGTCTGTCAAAATATAATAGAGACAGTAGATATAGCTGGTCTGTCATAATATAATAGAGACAGTAGAACTAGCTGGTCTGTCATATTATAATAGAGACAGTAGATCTAGCTGGTCTGTCATAATACAATAGAGACAGTAGATCTAGCTGGTCTGTCATAATATAATAGAGACAGTAGATCTAGCTGGTCTGTCATAATACAATAAGAACAGTAGATCTAGCTGGTCTGTCATATTATAGAGACAGTAGATCTGGCTGGTCTGTCATAATACAATAGAGACAGTAGATCAAGCTGGTCTGTCATAATATAATAGAGACAGTAGATCAAGCTGGTCTGTCAAAATACAATAGAGACAGTAGATCTACCTGGTCTGTCATAATACAATAGAGACAGTAGATCTGGCTGGTCTGTCATAATACAATAGAGACAGTAGATCTACCTGGTCTGTCATAATATAATAGAGACAGTAGATCTAGCTGATCTGTCATAATATAATAGAGACAGTAGATCTAGCTGGTCTGTCATAAAATAATACATACAGTAGATCTTGCTGGTCTGTGATAATACAATAGAGACTGTAGATCTACCTGGTCTGTCATAATATAATAGAGACAGTAGATCTAGCTGGTCTGTCATAATATAATAGACAGTAGATCTAGCTGGTCTGTCATAATACAATAGAGACAGTAGATCTAGCTGATCTGTAATAATACAATAGAGACAGTAGATCCGGCTGGTCTGTCATAATACAATAGAGACAGTAGATCTACCTGGTCTGTCATAATATAATAGAGACAGTATATCTAGCTGATCTGTCATAATATAATAGAGACAGTAGATCTAGCTGGTCTGTCATAAAATAATAGAGACAGTAGATCTTGCTGGTCTGTGATAATACAATAGAGACTGTAGATCTCCCTGGTCTGTCATAATATAATAGAGACAGTAGATCTAGCTGGTCTGTCATAATATAATAGACAGTAGATCTAGCTGGTCTGTCATAATACAATAGAGACAGTAGATCTAGCTGATCTGTCATAATACAATAGAGACAGTAGATCTGGCTGGTCTGTCATAATACAATAGAGACAGTAGATCTAGCTGGTCTGTCATAATATAATAGAGACAGTAGATCTACCTGGTCTGTCAAAATATAATAGAGACAGTAGATAT
The DNA here is from genome assembly GCF_023373465.1 of Oncorhynchus keta. Taxonomy (NCBI): domain Eukaryota; kingdom Metazoa; phylum Chordata; class Actinopteri; order Salmoniformes; family Salmonidae; genus Oncorhynchus; species Oncorhynchus keta. Next base: position 145,157 of record NW_026277056.1, on the reverse strand, counting down.
AGCTGGTCTGTCATAATATAATAGAGACAGTAGAACTAGCTGGTCTGTCATATTATAATAGAGACAGTAGATCTAGCTGGTCTGTCATAATACAATAGAGACAGTAGATCTAGCTGGTCTGTCATAATATAATAGAGACAGTAGATCTAGCTGGTCTGTCATAATACAATAAGAACAGTAGATCTAGCTGGTCTGTCATATTATAGAGACAGTAGATCTGGCTGGTCTGTCATAATACAATAGAGACAGTAGATCAAGCTGGTCTGTCATAATATAATAGAGACAGTAGATCAAGCTGGTCTGTCAAAAATACAATAGAGACAGTAGATCTACCTGGTCTGTCATAATACAATAGAGACAGTAGATCTGGCTGGTCTGTCATAATACAATAGAGACAGTAGATCTACCTGGTCTGTCATAATATAATAGAGACAGTAGATCTAGCTGATCTGTCATAATATAATAGAGACAGTAGATCTAGCTGGTCTGTCATAAAATAATACAGACAGTAGATCTTGCTGGTCTGTGATAATACAATAGAGACTGTAGATCTACCTGGTCTGTCATAATATAATAGAGACAGTAGATCTAGCTGGTCTGTCATAATATAATAGACAGTAGATCTAGCTGGTCTGTCATAATACAATAGAGACAGTAGATCTAGCTGATCTGTAATAATACAATAGAGACAGTAGATCCGGCTGGTCTGTCATAATACAATAGAGACAGTAGATCTACCTGGTCTGTCATAATATAATAGAGACAGTAGATCTAGCTGATCTGTCATAATATAATAGAGACAGTAGATCTTGCTGGTCTGTGATAATACAATAGAGACTGTAGATCTACCTGGTCTGTCATAATATAATAGAGACAGTAGATCAAGCTGGTCTGTCAAAATATAGAGACAGTAGATCTAGCTGGTCTGTCATAATATAATAGAGACAGTAGATCTAGCTGATCTGTCATAATATAATAGAGACAGTAGATCTTGCTGGTCTGTGATAATACAATAGAGACTGTAGATCTACCTGGTCTGTCATAATATAATAGAGACAGTAGATCAAGCTGGTCTGTCAAAATATAGAGACAGTAGATCTAGCTGGTCTGTCATAATATAATAGAGGCAGTAGATCTAGCTGGTCTGTCATAATATAATAGAGACAGTAGATCTACCTGGTCTGTCAAAATATAATAGAGACAGTAGAACTAGCTGGTCTGTCATATTATAATAGAGACAGTAGATCTAGCTGGTCTGTCATAATACAATAGAGACAGTAGATCTAGCTGGTCTGTCATAATATAATAGAGACAGTAGATCTAGCTGGTCTGTCATAATACAATAAGAACAGTAGATCTAGCTGGTCTGTCATATTATAGAGACAGTAGATCTGGCTGGTCTGTCATAATACAATAGAGACAGTAGATCTACCTGGTCTGTCATAATATAATAGAGACAGTAGATAAAGCTGGTCTGTCAAAATACAATAGAGACAGTAGATCTACCTGGTCTGTCATAATATAATAGAGACAGTAGATCAAGCTGGTCTGTCATAATATAATAGAGACAGTAGATCTAGCTGGTCTGTCATAATATAATAGAGACAGTAGATCTAGCTGGTCTGTCATAATATAATAGAGACAGTAGCTATAGCTGGTCTGTCATAGTATAATAGAGACAGTAGATCAAACTGGTCTGTCAAAATATAACAGAGACAGTAGTTCTAGCTGGTCTGTCATAATATAATAGAGACAGTAGATCTACCTGGTCTGTCATAATATAATAGAGACAGTAGATCTAGCTGGTCTGTCATAATACAATAGAGACAGTAGATCTAGCTGGTCTGTGATAATACAATAGATACAGTAGATCTACCTGGTCTGTCATAATATTTTAGAGACAGTAGATCTAGCTGGTATGTCATACAATAGAGACAGTAGATCTAGCTGGTATGTCATAATATAATAGAGACAATAGATCAAGCTGGTCTGTCAAAATATAACAGAGACAGTAGTTCTAGCTGGTCTGTCAAAATATATCAGAGACAGTAGTTCTAGCTGGTCTGTCAAAATATAACAGAGAAAGTAGATCTAGCTGGTCTGTCATAATATAATAGAGACAGTAGATCTTGGTCTTTCATAATATAATAGCGACAGTAGATCTAGCTGGTCTGTCATAATATTATAGAGACAGTAGATCTAGCTGGTCTGTCATAATACAATAGAGACAGTAGATCTTGCTGGTCTGTGATAATACAATAGAGACTGTAGATCTACCTGGTCTGTCATAATATAATAGAGACAGTAGATCAAGCTGGTCTGTCAAAATATAATAGAGACAGTAGATCTAGCTGGTCTGTCATAATATAATAGAGACAGTAGATCTACCTGATCTGTCATAATATAATAGAGACAGTAGATCAAGCTGGTCTGTCAAAATATTATAGAGACAGTAGATCTAGCTGGTCTGTCATAATATAATAGAGACTGTAGATCTACCTGGTCTGTCATAATATAATAGAGACAGTAGATCTAGCTGGTCTGTCATAATATAATAGACAGTAGATCTAGCTGGTCTGTCATAATACAATAGAGACAGTAGATCTAGCTGATCTGTAATAATACAATAGAGACAGTAGATCTGGCTGGTCTGTCATAATACAATAGAGACAGTAGATCTACCTGGTCTGTCATAATATAATAGAGACAGTAGATCTAGCTGATCTGTCATAATATAATAGAGACAGTAGATCTTGCTGGTCTGTGATAATACAATAGAGACTGTAGATCTACCTGGTCTGTCATAATATAATAGAGACAGTAGATCAAGCTGGTCTGTCAAAATATAGAGACAGTAGATCTAGCTGGTCTGTCATAATATAATAGAGGCAGTAGATCTAGCTGGTCTGTCATAATATAATAGAGACAGTAGATCTACCTGGTCTGTCAAAATATAATAGAGACAGTAGATATAGCTGGTCTGTCATAATATAATAGAGACAGTAGAACTAGCTGGTCTGTCATATTATAATAGAGACAGTAGATCTAGCTGGTCTGTCATAATACAATAGAGACAGTAGATCTAGCTGGTCTGTCATAATATAATAGAGACAGTAGATCTAGCTGGTCTGTCATAATACAATAAGAACAGTAGATCTAGCTGGTCTGTCATATTATAGAGACAGTAGATCTGGCTGGTCTGTCATAATACAATAGAGACAGTAGATCTACCTGGTCTGTCATAATATAATAGAGACAGTAGATAAAGCTGGTCTGTCAAAATACAATAGAGACAGTAGATCTACCTGGTCTGTCATAATATAATAGAGACAGTAGATCAAGCTGGTCTGTCATAATATAATATAGACAGTAGATCTAGCTGGTCTGTCATAATATAATAGAGACAGTAGATCTAGCTGGTCTGTCATAATATAATAGAGACAGTAGCTATAGCTGGTCTGTCATAGTATAATAGAGACAGTGGATCTAGCTGGTCTGTCATAATATAATAGAGACAGTAGATCAAGCTGGTCTGTCAAAATACAATAGAGACAGTAGATCTACCTGGTCTGTCATAATATAATAGAGACAGTAGATCTAGCTGGTCTGTCATAATACAATAGAGACAGTAGATCTAGCTGGTCTGTGATAATACAATAGATACAGTAGATCTACCTGGTCTGTCATAATATTTTAGAGACAGTAGATCTAGCTGGTATGTCATACAATAGAGACAGTAGATCTAGCTGGTATGTCATAATATAATAGAGACAATAGATCAAGCTGGTCTGTCAAAATATAACAGAGACAGTAGTTCTAGCTGGTCTGTCAAAATATATCAGAGACAGTAGTTCTAGCTGGTCTGTCAAAATATAACAGAGAAAGTAGATCTAGCTGGTCTGTCATAATATAATAGAGACAGTAGATCTTGGTCTTTCATAATATAATAGCGACAGTAGATCTAGCTGGTCTGTCATAATATTATAGAGACAGTAGATCTAGCTGGTCTGTCATAATACAATAGAGACAGTAGATCTTGCTGGTCTGTGATAATACAATAGAGACTGTAGATCTACCTGGTCTGTCATAATATAATAGAGACAGTAGATCAAGCTGGTCTCTCAAAATATAATAGAGACAGTAGATCTAGCTGGTCTGTCATAATATAATAGAGACAGTAGATCTACCTGGTCTGTCATAATATAATAGAGACAGTAGATCAAGCTGGTCTGTCAAAATATTATAGAGACAGTAGATCTAGCTGGTCTGTCATAATATAATAGAGACAGTAGATCTAGCTGGTCTTTCATAATATAATAGCGACAGTAGATCTAGCTGGTCTGTCATAATATTATAGAGACAGTATATCTAGCTGGTCTGTCAAAATATAATAGAGACAGTAGATCTTGGTCTTTCATAATATAATAGCGACAGTAGATCTAGCTGGTCTGTCATAATATTATAGAGACAGTAGATCTAGCTGGTCTGTCATAATAGTATAGAGACAGTAGATCTAGCTGGTCTGTCATAATATAATGGAGACAGTAGATCTAGCTGGTCTGTCATAATACAATAGAGACAGTAGATCTAGCTGGTCTGTCATAATATAATAGAGACAGTAGATCTAGCTGATCTGTCATAATACAATTGAGACAGTAGATCTAGCTGGTCTGTCATAATACAATAGAGACAGTAGATCTTGCTGGTCTGTGATAATACAATAGAGACAGTAGATCTAGCTGGTCTGTCATAATATAATAGACAGTAGATCTAGCTGGTCTGTCATAATACAATAGAGACAGTAGATCTAGCTGATCTGTCATAATACAATAGAGACAGTAGATCTACCTGGTCTGTCATAATATAATAGAGACAGTAGATCTTGCTGGTCTGTGATAATACAATAGAGACAGTAGATCTAGCTGATCTGTCATAACATAATAGAGATAGTAGATCTAGCTGGTCTGTCATAAAATAATAGAGACAGTAGATCTTGCTGGTCTGTGATAATACAATAGAGACTGTAGATCTACCTGGTCTGTCATAATATAATAAAGACAGTAGATCTAGCTGGTCTGTCATAATATAATAGACAGTAGATCTAGCTGGTCTGTCATAATACAATAGAGACAGTAGATCTAGCTGATCTGTCATAATACAATAGAGACAGTAGATCTGGCTGGTCTGTCAAAATACAATAGAGACAGTAGATCTACCTGGTCTGTCATTATATAATAGAGACAGTAGATCTAGCTGGTCTGTCATAATACAATAGAGACAGTAGATCTAGCTGGTCTGTGATAATACAATAGATACAGTAGATCTACCTGGTCTGTCATAATATTTTAGAGACAGTAGATCTAGCTGGTATGTCTTACAATAGAGACAGTAGATCTAGCTGGTATGTCATAATATAATAGAGACAATAGATCAAGCTGGTCTGTCAAAATATAACAGAGACAGTAGTTCTAGCTGGTCTGTCAAAATATATCAGAGACAGTAGTTCTAGCTGGTCTGTCAAAATATAACAGAGAAAGTAGATCTAGCTGGTCTGTCATAATATAATAGAGACAGTAGATCTTGGTCTTTCATAATATAATAGCGACAGTAGATCTAGCTGGTCTGTCATAATATTATAGAGACAGTAGATCTAGCTGGTCTGTCATAATACAATAGAGACAGTAGATCTTGCTGGTCTGTGATAATACAATAGAGACTGTAGATCTACCTGGTCTGTCATAATATAATAGAGACAGTAGATCAAGCTGGTCTCTCAAAATATAATAGAGACAGTAGATCTAGCTGGTCTGTCATAATATAATAGAGACAGTAGATCAAGCTGGTCTGTCAAAATATTATAGAGACAGTAGATCTAGCTGGTCTGTCATAATATAATAGAGACAGTAGATCTAGCTGGTCTTTCATAATATAATAGCGACAGTAGATCTAGCTGGTCTGTCATAATATTATAGAGACAGTATATCTAGCTGGTCTGTCAAAATATAATAGAGACAGTAGATCTTGGTCTTTCATAATATAATAGCGACAGTAGATCTAGCTGGTCTGTCATAATATTATAGAGACAGTAGATCTAGCTGGTCTGTCATAATATTATAGAGACAGTAGATCTAGCTGGTCTGTCATAATATAATGGAGACAGTAGATCTAGCTGGTCTGTCATAATACAATAGAGACAGTAGATCTAGCTGGTCTGTCATAATATAATAGAGACAGTAGATCTAGCTGATCTGTCATAATACAATTGAGACAGTAGATCTAGCTGGTCTGTCATAATACAATAGAGACAGTAGATCTTGCTGGTCTGTCATAATACAATAGAGACAGTAGATCTTGCTGGTCTGTGATAATACAATAGAGACTGTAGATCTACCTGGTCTGTCATAATATAATAAAGACAGTAGATCTAGCTGGTCTGTCATAATATAATAGACAGTAGATCTAGCTGGTCTGTCATAATACAATAGAGACAGTAGATCTAGCTGATCTGTCATAATACAATAGAGACAGTAGATCTGGCTGGTCTGTCATAATACAATAGAGACAGTAGATCTTGCTGGTCTGTGATAATACAATAGAGACTGTAGATCTACCTGGTCTGTCATAATATAATAGAGACAGTAGATCAAGCTGGTCTGTTAAAATATAATAGAGACAGTAGATCTAGCTGGTCTGTCATAATATAATAGAGGCAGTAGATCTAGCTGGTCTGTCATAATATAATAGAGACAGTAGATCTACCTGGTCTGTCAAAATATAATAGAGACAGTAGATATAGCTGGTCTGTCATAATATAATAGAGACAGTAGAACTAGCTGGTCTGTCATAATACAATAGAGACAGTAGATCTAGCTGGTCTGTCATAATATAATAGAGACAGTAGATCTAGCTGGTCTGTCATAATACAATAAGAACAGTAGATCTAGCTGGTCTGTCATAATACAATAGAGACAGTAGATCTACCTGGTCTGTCATAATATAATAGAGACAGTAGATAAAGCTGGTCTGTCAAAATACAATAGAGACAGTAGATCTACCTGGTCTGTCATAATATAATAGAGACAGTAGATCTAGCTGGTCTGTCATAATATAATAGAGACAGTAGCTATAGCTGGTCTGTCATAGTATAATAGAGACAGTAGATCAAACTGGTCTGTCAAAATATAACAGAGACAGTAGTTCTAGCTGGTCTGTCATAATATAATAGACAGTAGATCTAGCTGGTCTGTCATAATATAATAGAGACAGTAGATCAAGCTGGTCTGTCAAAATACAATAGAGACAGTAGATCTACCTGGTCTGTCATAATATAATAGAGACAGTAGATCTAGCTGGTCTGTCATAATACAATAGAGACAGTAGATCTAGCTGGTCTGTGATAATACAATAGATACAGTAGATCTACCTGGTCTGTCATAATATTTTAGAGACAGTAGATCTAGCTGGTATGTCATACAATAGAGACAGTAGATCTAGCTGGTATGTCATAATATAATAGAGACAATAGATCAAGCTGGTCTGTCAAAATATAACAGAGACAGTAGTTCTAGCTGGTCTGTCAAAATATATCAGAGACAGTAGTTCTAGCTGGTCTGTCAAAATATAACAGAGACAGTAGATCTTGGTCTTTCATAATATAATAGCGACAGTAGATCTAGCTGGTCTGTCATAATATTATAGAGACAGTAGATCTAGCTGGTATGTCATACATTAGAGACAGTAGATCTAGCTGGTCTGTCATAATATAATAGAGACGGTAGATCTAGCTGGTCTGTCATAATACAATAGAGACAGTAGATGTTGCTGGTCTGTCAAAATATAACAGAGACAGTAGATCTTGCTGGTCTGTCATAATATAATAGAGACAGTAGATCTAGCTGGTATGTCATACAATGGAGACAGTAGTTCTAGCTGGTCTGTCATAATATAATAGAGACAGTAGATCTACCAGGTCTGTCAAAATATAACAGAGACAGTAGATCTAGCTGGTCTGTCATAATATAATAGAGACAGTAGATCTTGGTCTTTCATAATATAATAGCGACAGTAGATCTTGCTGGTCTGTCATAATATAACAGAGACAGTAGATCTAGCTGGTATGTCATACATTAGAGACAGTAGATCTAGCTGGTCTGTCATAATTTAATAGAGACGGTAGATCTAGCTGGTCTGTCATAATACAATAGAGACAGTAGATCTTGCTGGTCTGTCAAAATATAACAGACAGTAGATCTAGCTGGTCTGTCATAATATAATAGAGACAGTAGATCTAGCTGGTCTATCAAAGTATAACAGAGACAGTAGATCTTGCTGGTCTGTCAAAATATAACAGAGACAGTAGATCTAGCTGGTCTGTCATAATATAATAGAGACAGTAGATCTACCAGGTCTGTCAAAATATAACAGAGACAGTAGATCTAGCTGGTCTGTCATAATACAATAGAGACAGTAGATCTAGCTGATCTGTCATAATACAATAGAGACAGTAGATCTGGCTGGTCTGTCATAATACAATAGAGACAGTAGATCTACCTGGTCTGTCATAATATAATAGAGACAGTAGATCTAGCTGATCTGTCATAATATAATAGACAGTAGATCTTGCTGGTCTGTGATAATATAATAGAGACTGTAGATCTACCTGGTCTGTGATAATATAATAGAGACAGTAGATCAAGCTGGTCTGTCAAAATATAATAGAGACAGTAGATCTAGCTGGTCTGTCATAATATAATAGAGGCAGTAGATCTAGCTGGTCTGTCATAATATAATAGAGACAGTAGATCTACCTGGTCTGTCAAAATATAATTGAGACAGTAGATATAGCTGGTCTGTCATAATATAATAGAGACAGTAGAACTAGCTGGTCTGTCATATTATAATAGAGACAGTAGATCTAGCTGGTCTGTCAAAATATAACAGAGACAGTAGATCTAGCTGGTCTGTCATAATATAATAGAGACAGTAGATCTAGCTGGTCTGTCAAAATATAATAGAGACAGTAGATCTGTCATAATATAATAGAGACAGTAGATCTAGCTGGTATGTCATACAATGGAGACAGTAGTTCTATTGGTCTGTCGTAATATAATAGAGACAGTAGATCTACCAGGTCTGTCAAAATATAACAGAGACAGTAGATCTAGCTGGTCTGTCAAAGTATAACAGAGACAGTAGATCAAGCTGGTCTGTCAAAATATAATAGAGACAGTAGATCTAGCTGGTCTGTGATAATACAATAGATACAGTAGATCTACCTGGTCTGTCATAATATTTTAGAGACAATAGATCTAGCTGGTATGTCATACAATAGAGACAGTAGATCTAGCTGGTCTTTCATAATATAATAGCGACAGTTGATCTAGCTGGTCTGTCATAATATAATAGAGACAGTAGATCTAGCTGGTATGTAATACAATAGAGACAGTAGATCTAGCTGGTCTGTCATAATATAATAGAGACAGTAGTTCTAGCTGGTCTGTCATAATATAATAGAGACAGTAGATCTACCTGGTCTGTCAAAATATAATAGAGACAGTAGATCTAGCTGGTCTGTCATAATATAAGAGACAGTAGATCTTGCTGGTCTGTCATAATATAATAGAGGCAGTAGATCTAGCTGGTCTGTCATAATACAATAGAGACAGTAGATCTAGCTGGTCTGTCATAATACAATAAGAACAGTAGATCTAGCTGGTCTGTCATATTATAATAGAGACAGTAGAACTAGCTGGTCTGTCATAATATAATAGAGACAGTAGATATAGCTGGTCTGTCATAATATAATAGAGACAGTAGAACTAGCTGGTCTGTCATGTTATAATAGAGACAGTAGATCTAGCTGATCTGTCATAATACAATAGAGACAGTATATATAGCTGGTCTGTCATAATATAATAGAGACAGTAGATCTAGCTGGTCTGTCAAAATATAATAGAGACAGTAGTTCTAGCTGGTCTGTCAAAATATAACAGAGACAGTAGATCTAGCTGGTCTGTCATAATATTATAGAGACAGTAGATCTAGCTGGTATGTCATACATTAGAGACAGTAGATCTAGCTGGTCTGTCATAATATAATAGAGACGGTAGATCTAGCTGGTCTGTCATAATACAATAGAGACAGTAGATGTTGCTGGTCTGTCAAAATATAACAGAGACAGTAGATCTAGCTGGTCTGTCATAATATAATAGAGACAGTAGATCTAGCTGGTCTGTCAAAATATAATAGAGACAGTAGATCTGTCATAATATAATAGAGACAGTAGATCTAGCTGGTATGTCATACAATGGAGACAGTAGTTCTATTGGTCTGTCGTAATATAATAGAGACAGTAGATCTACCAGGTCTGTCAAAATATAACAGAGACAGTAGATCTAGCTGGTCTGTCATAATATAATAGAGACAGTAGATCTAGCTGGTCTATCAAAGTATAACAGAGACAGTAGATCAAGCTGGTCTGTCAAAATATAATAGAGACAGTAGATCTAGCTGGTCTGTGATAATACAATAGATACAGTAGATCTACCTGGTCTGTCATAATATTTTAGAGACAGTAGATCTAGCTGGTATGTCATACAATAGAGACAGTAGATCTAGCTGGTCTTTCATAATATAATAGCGACAGTTGATCTAGCTGGTCTGTCATAATACAATAGAGACAGTAGATGTTGCTGGTCTGTCAAAATATAACAGAGACAGTAGATCTAGCTGGTCTGTCATAATATAATAGAGACAGTAGATCTAGCTGGTCTGTCAAAATATAATAGAGACAGTAGATCTGTCATAATATAATAGAGACAGTAGATCTAGCTGGTATGTCATACAATGGAGACAGTAGTTCTATTGGTCTGTCGTAATATAATAGAGACAGTAGATCTACCAGGTCTGTCAAAATATAACAGAGACAGTAGATCTAGCTGGTCTGTCATAATATAATAGAGACAGTAGATCTAGCTGGTCTATCAAAGTATAACAGAGACAGTAGATCAAGCTGGTCTGTCAAAATATAATAGAGACAGTAGATCTAGCTGGTCTGTGATAATACAATAGATACAGTAGATCTACCTGGTCTGTCATAATATTTTAGAGACAGTAGATCTAGCTGGTATGTCATACAATAGAGACAGTAGATCTAGCTGGTCTTTCATAATTTAATAGCGACAGTTGATCTAGCTGGTCTGTCATAATATAATAGAGACAGTAGATCTAGCTGGTATGTAATACAATAGAGACAGTAGATCTAGCTGGTCTGTCATAATATAATAGAGACAGTAGTTCTAGCTGGTCTGTCATAATATAATAGAGACAGTAGATCTACCTGGTCTGTCAAAATATAATAGAGACAGTAGATCTAGCTGGTCTGTCATAATATAAGAGACAGTAGATCTTGCTGGTCTGTCATAATATAATAGAGGCAGTAGATCTAGCTGGTCTGTCATAATACAATAGAGACAGTAGATCTAGCTGGTCTGTCATAATGCAATAAGAACAGTAGATCTAGCTGGTCTGTCATATTATAATAGAGACAGTAGAACTAGCTGGTCTGTCATAATATAATAGAGACAGTAGATATAGCTGGTCTGTCATAATATAATAGAGACAGTAGAACTAGCTGGTCTGTCATATTATAATAGAGACAGTAGATCTAGCCTATCTGTCATAATACAATAGAGACAGTATATATAGCTGGTCTGTCATAATATAATAGAGACAGTAGAACTAGCTGGTCTGTCATATTATAATAGAGACAGTAGATCTAGCTGGTCTGTCATAATACAATAGAGACAGTAGATCTAGCTGGTCTGTCATAATATAATAGAGACAGTAGATCTAGCTGGTCTGTCATAATACAATAAGAACAGTAGATCTAGCTGGTCTGTCATATTATAGAGACAGTAGATCTGGCTGGTCTATCATAATACAATAGAGACAGTAGATCTACCTGGTCTGTCATAATATAATAGAGACAGTAGATCAAGCTGGTCTGTCATAATATAATAGAGACAGTAGATCAAGCTGGTCTGTCAAAATACAATAGAGACAGTAGATCTACCTGGTCTGTCATAATATAATAGAGACAGTAGATCTAGCTGGTATGTCATAATATAATAGAGACAATAGATCTAGCTGGTCTGTCATAATACAATAGAGACAGTAGATCTAGCTGGTCTGTCATAATACAATAAGAACAGTAGATCTAGCTGGTCTGTCATATTATAATAGAGACAGTAGAACTAGCTGGTCTGTCATAATATAATAGAGACAGTAGATATAGCTGGTCTGTCATAATATAATAGAGACAGTAGAACTAGCTGGTCTGTCATGTTATAATAGAGACAGTAGATCTAGCTGGTCTGTCAAAATATAATAGAGACAGTAGTTCTAGCTGGTCTGTCAAAATATAACAGAGACAGTAGATCTAGCTGGTCTGTCATAATATTATAGAGACAGTAGATCTAGCTGGTATGTCATACATTAGAGACAGTAGATCTAGCTGGTCTGTCATAATATAATAGAGACGGTAGATCTAGTTGGTCTGTCATAATACAATAGAGACAGTAGATGTTGCTGGTCTGTCAAAATATAACAGAGACAGTAGATCTAGCTGGTCTGTCATAATATAATAGAGACAGTAGATCTAGCTGGTCTGTCAAAATATAATAGAGACAGTAGATCTGTCATAATATAATAGAGACAGTAGATCTAGCTGGTATGTCATACAATGGAGACAGTAGTTCTATTGGTCTGTCGTAATATAATAGAGACAGTAGATCTACCAGGTCTGTCAAAATATAACAGAGACAGTAGATCTAGCTGGTCTGTCATAATATAATAGAGACAGTAGATCTAGCTGGTCTATCAAAGTATAACAGAGACAGTAGATCAAGCTGGTCTGTCAAAATATAATAGAGACAGTAGATCTAGCTGGTCTGTGATAATACAATAGATACAGTAGATCTACCTGGTCTGTCATAATATTTTAGAGACAGTAGATCTAGCTGGTATGTCATACAATAGAGACAGTAGATCTAGCTGGTCTTTCATAATATAATAGCGACAGTTGATCTAGCTGGTCTGTCATAATACAATAGAGACAGTAGATGTTGCTGGTCTGTCAAAATATAACAGCGACAGTAGATCTAGCTGGTCTGTCATAATATAATAGAGACAGTAGATCTAGCTGGTCTGTCAAAATATAATAGAGACAGTAGATCTGTCATAATATAATAGAGACAGTAGATCTAGCTGGTATGTCATACAATGGAGACAGTAGTTCTATTGGTCTGTCGTAATATAATAGAGACAGTAGATCTACCAGGTCTGTCAAAATATAACAGAGACAGTAGATCTAGCTGGTCTGTCATAATATAATAGAGACAGTAGATCTAGCTGGTCTATCAAAGTATAACAGAGACAGTAGATCAAGCTGGTCTGTCAAAATATAATAGAGACAGTAGATCTAGCTGGTCTGTGATAATACAATAGATACAGTAGATCTACCTGGTCTGTCATAATATTTTAGAGACAGTAGATCTAGCTGGTATGTCATACAATAGAGACAGTAGATCTAGCTGGTCTTTCATAATATAATAGCAACAGTTGATCTAGCTGGTCTGTCATAATATAATAGAGACAGTAGATCAAGCTGGTATGTAATACAATAGAGACAGTAGATCTAGCTGGTCTGTCATAATATAATAGAGACAGTAGTTCTAGCTGGTCTGTCATAATATAATAGAGACAGTAGATCTACCTGGTCTGTCAAAATATAATAGAGACAGTAGATCTAGCTGGTCTGTCATAATATAAGAGACAGTAGATCTTGCTGGTCTGTCATAATATAATAGAGGCAGTAGATCTAGCTGGTCTGTCATAATACAATAGAGACAGTAGATCTAGCTGGTCTGTCATAATGCAATAAGAACAGTAGATCTAGCTGGTCTGTCATATTATAATAGAGACAGTAGAACTAGCTGGTCTGTCATAATATAATAGAGACAGTAGATATAGCTGGTCTGTCATAATATAATAGAGACAGTAGAACTAGCTGGTCTGTCATATTATAATAGAGACAGTAGATCTAGCTGATCTGTCATAATACAATAGAGACAGTATATATAGCTGGTCTGTCATAATATAATAGAGACAGTAGAACTAGCTGGTCTGTCATATTATAATAGAGACAGTAGATCTAGCTGGTCTGTCATAATACAATAGAGACAGTAGATCTAGCTGGTCTGTCATAATATAATAGAGACAGTAGATCTAGCTGGTCTGTCATAATACAATAAGAACAGTAGATCTAGCTGGTCTGTCATATTATAGAGACAGTAGATCTGGCTGGTCTGTCATAATACAATAGAGACAGTAGATCTACCTGGTCTGTCATAATATAATAGAGACAGTAGATCAAGCTGGTCTGTCATAATATAATAGAGACAGTAGATCAAGCTGGTCTGTCAAAATACAATAGAGACAGTAGATCTACCTGGTCTGTCATAATATAATAGAGACAGTAGATCTAGCTGGTATGTCATAATATAATAGAGACAATAGATCTAGCTGGTCTGTCATAATACAATAAGAACAGTAGATCTAGCTGGTCTGTCATATTATAGAGACAGTAGATCTGGCTGGTCTGTCATAATACAATAGAGACAGTAGATCTACCTGGTCTGTCATAATATAATAGACAGTAGATCAATCTGGTCTGTCATAATATAATAGAGACAGTAGATCAAGCTGGTCTGTCAAAATACAATAGAGACAGTAGATCTACCTGGTCTGTCATAATATAATAGAGACAGTAGATCTAGCTGGTATGTCATAATATAATAGAGACAATAGATCAAGCTGGTCTGTCAAAATATGACAGAGACAGTAGTTCTTGCTGGTCTGTCAAAATATAGAGACAGTAGTTCTAGCTGGTCTGTCATAATATAATAGAGACAGTAGAACTAGCTGGTCTGTCATATTATAATAGAGACAGTAGATCTAGCTGGTCTGTCATAATATAATAGAGACAGTAGATCTAGCTGGTCTGTCATAATATAATAGAGACAGTAGATCTAGCTGGTCTGTCATAATACAATAAGAACAGTAGATCTAGCTGGTCTGTCATATTATAGAGACAGTAGATCTGGCTGGTCTGTCATAATACAATAGAGACAGTAGAGATCTACCTGGTCTGTCATAATATAATAGAGACAGTAGATCTACCTGGTCTGTCATAATATTTTAGAGACAGTAGATCTAGCTGGTATGTCATACAATAGAGACAGTAGATCTAGCTGGTCTTTCATAATATAATAGAGACAGTAGATCTAGCTGGTCTGTCATAATATAATAGAGACAGTAGATCTAGCTGGTCTGTAATATAATAGAGACAGTAGATCTAGCTGGTCTGTCATAATATAATAGAGACAGTAGATCTAGCTGGTCTGTCATAATATAATAGAGACAGTAGATCTACCTGGTCTGTCAAAATATAATAGAGACAGTAGATCTAGCTGGTCTGTCATAATATAAGAGACAGTAGATCTTGCTGGTCTGTCATAATATAATAGAGGCAGTAGATCTAGCTGGTCTGTCATAATACAATAGAGACAGTAGATCTAGCTGGTCTGTCATAATATAATAAGGACAGTAGATCTAGCTGGTCTGTCATATTATAATAGAGACAGTAGAACTAGCTGGTCTGTCATAATATAATAGAGACAGTAGATATAGCTGGTCTGTCATAATATAATAGAGACAGTAGAACTAGCTGGTCTGTCATATTATAATAGAGACAGTAGATCTAGCTGATCTGTCATAATACAATAGAGACAGTATATATAGCTGGTCTGTCATAATATAATAGAGACAGTAGAACTAGCTGGTCTGTCATATTATAATAGAGACAGTAGATCTAGCTGGTCTGTCATAATACAATAGAGACAGTAGATCTAGCTGGTCTGTCATAATATAATAGAGACAGTAGATCTAGCTGGTCTGTCATAATACAATAAGAACAGTAGATCTAGCTGGTCTGTCATATTATAGAGACAGTAGATCTGGCTGGTCTGTCATAATACAATAGAGACAGTAGATCTACCTGGTCTGTCATAATATAATAGAGACAGTAGATCAAGCTGGTCTGTCATAATATAATAGAGACAGTAGATCAAGCTGGTCTGTCAAAATACAATAGAGACAGTAGATCTACCTGGTCTGTCATAATATAATAGAGACAGTAGATCTAGCTGGTATGTCATAATATAATAGAGACAATAGATCTAGCTGGTCTGTCATAATACAATAAGAACAGTAGATCTAGCTGGTCTGTCATATTATAGAGACAGTAGATCTGGCTGGTCTGTCATAATACAATAGAGACAGTAGATCTACCTGGTCTGTCATAATATAATAGACAGTAGATCAATCTGGTCTGTCATAATATAATAGAGACAGTAGATCAAGCTGGTCTGTCAAAATACAATAGAGACAGTAGATCTACCTGGTCTGTCATAATATAATAGAGACAGTAGATCTAGCTGGTATGTCATAATATAATAGAGACAATAGATCAAGCTGGTCTGTCAAAATATGACAGAGACAGTAGTTCTTGCTGGTCTGTCAAAATATAGAGACAGTAGTTCTAGCTGGTCTGTCATAATATAATAGAGACAGTAGAACTAGCTGGTCTGTCATATTATAATAGAGACAGTAGATCTAGCTGGTCTGTCATAATACAATAGAGACAGTAGATCTAGCTGGTCTGTCATAATATAATAGAGACAGTAGATCTAGCTGGTCTTTCATAATATAATAGCGACAGTTGATCTAGCTGGTCTGTCATAATACAATAGAGACAGTAGATGTTGCTGGTCTGTCAAAATATAACAGAGACAGTAGATCTAGCTGGTCTGTCATAATATAATAGAGACAGTAGATCTAGCTGGTCTGTCAAAATATAATAGAGACAGTAGATCTGTCATAATATAATAGAGACAGTAGATCTAGCTGGTATGTCATACAATGGAGACAGTAGTTCTATTGGTCTGTCGTAATATAATAGAGACAGTAGATCTACCTGGTCTGTCAAAATATAACAGAGACAGTAGATCTAGCTGGTCTGTCATAATATAATAGAGACAGTAGATCTAGCTGGTCTATCAAAGTATAACAGAGACAGTAGATCAAGCTGGTCTGTCAAAATATAATAGAGACAGTAGATCTAGCTGGTCTGTGATAATACAATAGATACAGTAGATCTACTGGTCTGTCATAATATTTTAGAGACAGTAGATCTAGCTGGTATGTCATACAATAGAGACAGTAGATCTAGCTGGTCTTTCATAATATAATAGCGACAGTAGATCTAGCTGGTCTGTCATAATATAATAGAGACAGTAGATCAAGCTGGTATGTAATACAATAGAGACAGTAGATCTAGCTGGTCTGTCATAATATAATAGAGACAGTAGTTCTAGCTGGTCTGTCATAATATAATAGAGACAGTAGATCTACCTGGTCTGTCAAAATATAATAGAGACAGTAGATCTAGCTGGTCTGTCATAATATAAGAGACAGTAGATCTTGCTGGTCTGTCATAATATAATAGAGGCAGTAGATCTAGCTGGTCTGTCATAATACAATAGAGACAGTAGATCTAGCTGGTCTGTCATAATGCAATAAGAACAGTAGATCTAGCTGGTCTGTCATATTATAATAGAGACAGTAGAACTAGCTGGTCTGTCATAATATAATAGAGACAGTAGATATAGCTGGTCTGTCATAATATAATAGAGACAGTAGAACTAGCTGGTCTGTCATATTATAATAGAGACAGTAGATCTAGCTGATCTGTCATAATACAATAGAGACAGTATATATAGCTGGTCTGTCATAATATAATAGAGACAGTAGAACTAGCTGGTCTGTCATATTATAATAGAGACAGTAGATCTAGCTGGTCTGTCATAATACAATAGAGACAGTAGATCTAGCTGGTCTGTCATAATATAATAGAGACAGTAGATCTAGCTGGTCTGTCATAATACAATAAGAACAGTAGATCTAGCTGGTCTGTCATATTATAGAGACAGTAGATCTGGCTGGTCTATCATAATACAATAGAGACAGTAGATCTACCTGGTCTGTCATAATATAATAGAGACAGTAGATCAAGCTGGTCTGTCATAATATAATAGAGACAGTAGATCAAGCTGGTCTGTCAAAATACAATAGAGACAGTAGATCTACCTGGTCTGTCATAATATAATAGAGACAGTAGATCTAGCTGGTATGTCATAATATAATAGAGACAATAGATCTAGCTGGTCTGTCATAATACAATAAGAACAGTAGATCTAGCTGGTCTGTCATATTATAGAGATAGTAGATCTGGCTGGTCTGTCATAATACAATAGAGACAGTAGATCTACCTGGTCTGTCATAATATAATAGACAGTAGATCAATCTGGTCTGTCATAATATAATAGAGACAGTAGATCAAGCTGGTCTGTCAAAATACAATAGAGACAGTAGATCTACCTGGTCTGTCATAATATAATAGAGACAGTAGATCTAGCTGGTATGTCATAATATAATAGAGACAATAGATCAAGCTGGTCTGTCAAAATATGACAGAGACAGTAGTTCTTGCTGGTCTGTCAAAATATAGAGACAGTAGTTCTAGCTGGTCTGTCATAATATAATAGAGACAGTAGAACTAGCTGGTCTGTCATATTATAATAGAGACAGTAGATCTAGCTGGTCTGTCATAATACAATAGAGACAGTAGATCTAGCTGGTCTGTCATAATATAATAGAGACAGTAGATCTAGCTGGTCTGTCATAATACAATAAGAACAGTAGATCTAGCTGGTCTGTCATATTATAGAGACAGTAGATCTGGCTGGTCTGTCATAATACAATAGAGACAGTAGAGATCTACCTGGTCTGTCATAATATAATAGATACAGTAGATCTACCTGGTCTGTCATAATATTTTAGAGACAGTAGATCTAGCTGGTATGTCATACAATAGAGACAGTAGATCTAGCTGGTCTTTCATAATATAATAGCGACAGTTGATCTAGCTGGTCTGTCATAATATAATAGAGACAGTAGATCAAGCTGGTATGTAATACAATAGAGACAGTAGATCTAGCTGGTCTGTCATAATATAATAGAGACAGTAGTTCTAGCTGGTCTGTCATAATATAATAGAGACAGTAGATCTACCTGGTCTGTCAAAATATAATAGAGACAGTAGATCTAGCTGGTCTGTCATAATATAAGAGACAGTAGATCTTGCTGGTCTGTCATAATATAATAGAGGCAGTAGATCTAGCTGGTCTGTCATAATACAATAGAGACAGTAGATCTAGCTGGTCTGTCATAATGCAATAAGAACAGTAGATCTAGCTGGTCTGTCATATTATAATAGAGACAGTAGAACTAGCTGGTCTGTCATAATATAATAGAGACAGTAGATATAGCTGGTCTGTCATAATATAATAGAGACAGTAGAACTAGCTGGTCTGTCATATTATAATAGAGACAGTAGATCTAGCTGATCTGTCATAATACAATAGAGACAGTATATATAGCTGGTCTGTCATAATATAATAGAGACAGTAGAACTAGCTGGTCTGTCATATTATAATAGAGACAGTAGATCTAGCTGGTCTGTCATAATACAATAGAGACAGTAGATCTAGCTGGTCTGTCATAATATAATAGAGACAGTAGATCTAGCTGGTCTGTCATAATACAATAAGAACAGTAGATCTAGCTGGTCTGTCATATTATAGAGACAGTAGATCTGGCTGGTCTATCATAATACAATAGAGACAGTAGATCTACCTGGTCTGTCATAATATAATAGAGACAGTAGATCAAGCTGGTCTGTCATAATATAATAGAGACAGTAGATCAAGCTGGTCTGTCAAAATACAATAGAGACAGTAGATCTACCTGGTCTGTCATAATATAATAGAGACAGTAGATCTAGCTGGTATGTCATAATATAATAGAGACAATAGATCTAGCTGGTCTGTCATAATACAATAAGAACAGTAGATCTAGCTGGTCTGTCATATTATAGAGACAGTAGATCTGGCTGGTCTGTCATAATACAATAGAGACAGTAGATCTACCTGGTCTGTCATAATATAATAGACAGTAGATCAATCTGGTCTGTCATAATATAATAGAGACAGTAGATCAAGCTGGTCTGTCAAAATACAATAGAGACAGTAGATCTACCTGGTCTGTCATAATATAATAGAGACAGTAGATCTAGCTGGTATGTCATAATATAATAGAGACAATAGATCAAGCTGGTCTGTCAAAATATGACAGAGACAGTAGTTCTTGCTGGTCTGTCAAAATATAGAGACAGTAGTTCTAGCTGGTCTGTCATAATATAATAGAGACAGTAGAACTAGCTGGTCTGTCATATTATAATAGAGACAGTAGATCTAGCTGGTCTGTCATAATACAATAGAGACAGTAGATCTAGCTGGTCTGTCATAATATAATAGAGACAGTAGATCTAGCTGGTCTGTCATAATACAATAAGAACAGTAGATCTAGCTGGTCTGTCATATTATAGAGACAGTAGATCTGGCTGGTCTGTCAAAATATAACAGAGACAGTAGTTCTAGCTGGTCTGTCAAAATATATCAGAGACAGTAGTTCTAGCTGGTCTGTCAAAATATAACAGAGACAGTAGATCTAGCTGGTCTGTCAAAATATATCAGAGACAGTAGTTCTAGCTGGTCTGTCAAAATATAACAGAGACAGTAGATCTAGCTGGTCTGTCATAATATAATAGAGACAGTAGAGATCTACCTGGTCTGTCATAATATAATAGAGAGAGTAGATCTAGCTGGTCTGTCAAAATATAACAGAGACAGTAGTTCTAGCTGGTCTGTCAAAATATATCAGAGACAGTAGTTCTAGCTGGTCTGTCAAAATATAACAGAGACAGTAGATCTAGCTGGTCTGTCATAATATAATAGAGACAGTAGATCTTGGTCTTTCATAATATAATAGCGACAGTAGATCTAGCTGGTCTGTCATAATATTATAGAGACAGTAGATCTAGCTGGTATGTCATACATTAGAGACAGTAGATCTAGCTGGTCTGTCATAATATAATAGAGACGGTAGATCTAGCTGGTCTGTCATAATACAATAGAGACAGTAGATGTTGCTGGTCTGTCAAAATATAACAGAGACAGTAGATCTAGCTGGTCTGTCATAATATAATAGAGACAGTAGATCTAGCTGGTCTGTCAAAATATAATAGAGACAGTAGATCTGTCATAATATAATAGAGACAGTAGATCTAGCTGGTATGACATACAATGGAGACAGTAGTTCTATTGGTCTGTCGTAATATAATAGAGACAGTAGATCTACCAGGTCTGTGAAAATATAACAGAGACAGTAGATCTAGCTGGTCTGTCATAATATAATAGAGACAGTAGATCTAGCTGGTCTATCAAAGTATAACAGAGACAGTAGATCAAGCTGGTCTGTCAAAATATAATAGAGACAGTAGATCTAGCTGGTCTGTGATAATACAATAGATACAGTAGATCTACCTGGTCTGTCATAATATAATAGAGACAGTAGATCTAGCTGGTATGTAAATCAATAGAGACAGTAGATCTAGCTGGTCTGTCATAATATAAAAGACAGTAGATCTAGCTGGTCTGTCATATTATAATAGAGACAGTAGAACTAGCTGGTCTGTCATAATATAATAGAGACAGTAGATATAGCTGGTCTGTCATAATATAATAGAGACAGTAGAACTAGCTGGTCTGTCATATTATAATAGAGACAGTAGATCTAGCTGATCTGTCATAATACAATAGAGACAGTATATATAGCTGGTCTGTCATAATATAATAGAGACAGTAGAACTAGCTGGTCTGTCATATTATAATAGAGACAGTAGATCTAGCTGGTCTGTCATAATACAATAGAGACAGTAGATCTAGCTGGTCTGTCATAATATAATAGAGACAGTAGATCTAGCTGGTCTGTCATAATACAATAAGAACAGTAGATCTAGCTGGTCTGTCATATTATAGAGACAGTAGATCTGGCTGGTCTATCATAATACAATAGAGACAGTAGATCTACCTGGTCTGTCATAATATAATAGAGACAGTAGATCAAGCTGGTCTGTCATAATATAATAGAGACAGTAGATCAAGCTGGTCTGTCAAAATACAATAGAGACAGTAGATCTACCTGGTCTGTCATAATATAATAGAGACAGTAGATCTAGCTGGTATGTCATAATATAATAGAGACAATAGATCTAGCTGGTCTGTCATAATACAATAAGAACAGTAGTTCTAGCTGGTCTGTCATATTATAGAGATAGTAGATCTGGCTGGTCTGTCATAATACAATAGAGACAGTAGATCTACCTGGTCTGTCATAATATAATAGACAGTAGATCAAGCTGGTCTGTCATAATATAATAGAGACAGTAGATCAAGCTGGTCTGTCAAAATACAATAGAGACAGTAGATCTACCTGGTCTGTCATAATATAATAGAGACAGTAGATCTAGCTGGTATGTCATAATATAATAGAGACAATAGATCAAGCTGGTCTGTCAAAATATGACAGAGACAGTAGTTCTTGCTGGTCTGTCAAAATATAGAGACAGTAGTTCTAGCTGGTCTGTCATAATATAATAGAGACAGTAGAACTAGCTGGTCTGTCATATTATAATAGAGACAGTAGATCTAGCTGGTCTGTCATAATACAATAGAGACAGTAGATCTAGCTGGTCTGTCATAATATAATAGAGACAGTAGATCTAGCTGGTCTGTCATAATACAATAAGAACAGTAGATCTAGCTGGTCTGTCATATTATAGAGACAGTAGATCTGGCTGGTCTGTCATAATACAATAGAGACAGTAGAGATCTACCTGGTCTGTCATAATATAATAGAGACAGTAGATAAAGCTGGTCTGTCAAAATACAATAGAGACAGTAGATCTACCTGGTCTGTCATAATATAATAGAGAGAGTAGATCTAGCTGGTCTGTCAAAATATAACAGAGACAGTAGTTCTAGCTGGTCTGTCAAAATATATCAGAGACAGTAGTTCTAGCTGGTCTGTCAAAATATAACAGAGACAGTAGATCTAGCTGGTCTGTCATAATATAATAGAGACAGTAGATCTTGGTCTTTCATAATATAATAGCGACAGTAGATCTAGCTGGTCTGTCATAATATTATAGAGACAGTAGATCTAGCTGGTATGTCATACATTAGAGACAGTAGATCTAGCTGGTCTGTCATAATATAATAGAGACGGTAGATCTAGCTGGTCTGTCATAATACAATAGAGACAGTAGATGTTGCTGGTCTGTCAAAATATAACAGAGACAGTAGATCTAGCTGGTCTGTCATAATATAATAGAGACAGTAGATCTAGCTGGTCTGTCAAAATATAATAGAGACAGTAGATCTGTCATAATATAATAGAGACAGTAGATCTAGCTGGTATGTCATACAATGGAGACAGTAGTTCTATTGGTCTGTCGTAATATAATAGAGACAGTAGATCTACCAGGTCTGTGAAAATATAACAGAGACAGTAGATCTAGCTGGTCTGTCATAATATAATAGAGACAGTAGATCTAGCTGGTCTATCAAAGTATAACAGAGACAGTAGATCAAGCTGGTCTGTCAAAATATAATAGAGACAGTAGATCTAGCTGGTCTGTGATAATACAATAGATACAGTAGATCTACCTGGTCTGTCATAATATAATAGAGACAGTAGATCTAGCTGGTATGTAAATCAATAGAGACAGTAGATCTAGCTGGTCTGTCATAATATAAAAGACAGTAGATCTAGCTGGTCTGTCATAATACAATAGAGACAGTAGATCTAGCTGGTCTGTCATATTACAATAAGAACAGTAGATCTAGCTGGTCTGTCATATTATAATAGAGACAGTAGAACTAGCTGGTCTGTCATAATATAATAGAGACAGTAGATATAGCTGGTCTGTCATAATATAATAGAGACAGTAGAACTAGCTGGTCTGTCATATTATAATAGAGACAGTAGATCTAGCTGATCTGTCATAATACAATAGAGACAGTATATATAGCTGGTCTGTCATAATATAATAGAGACAGTAGAACTAGCTGGTCTGTCATATTATAATAGAGACAGTAGATCTAGCTGGTCTGTCATAATACAATAGAGACAGTAGATCTAGCTGGTCTGTCATAATATAATAGAGACAGTAGATCTAGCTGGTCTGTCATAATACAATAAGAACAGTAGATCTAGCTGGTCTGTCATATTATAGAGACAGTAGATCTGGCTGGTCTGTCATAATACAATAGAGACAGTAGATCAAGCTGGTCTGTCATAATATAATAGAGACAGTAGATCTACCTGGTCTGTCATAATATAATAGAGACAGTAGATCTAGCTGGTATGTCATAATATAATAGAGACAATAGATCAAGCTGGTCTGTCAAAATATGACAGAGACAGTAGTTCTTGCTGGTCTGTCAAAATATAGAGACAGTAGTTCTAGCTGGTCTGTCATAATATAATAGAGACAGTAGAACTAGCTGGTCTGTCATATTATAATAGAGACAGTAGATCTAGCTGGTCTGTCATAATACAATAGAGACAGTAGATCTAGCTGGTCTTTCATAATATAATAGAGACAGTAGATCTAGCTGGTCTGTCATAATACAATAAGAACAGTAGATCTAGCTGGTCTGTCATATTATAGAGACAGTAGATCTGGCTGGTCTGTCATAATACAATAGAGACAGTAGAGATCTACCTGGTCTGTCATAATATAATAGAGACAGTAGATAAAGCTGGTCTGTCAAAATACAATAGAGACAGTAGATCTACCTGGTCTGTCATAATATAATAGAGAGAGTAGATCTAGCTGGTCTGTCAAAATATAACAGAGACAGTAGTTCTAGCTGGTCTGTCAAAATATATCAGAGACAGTAGTTCTAGCTGGTCTGTCAAAATATAACAGAGACAGTAGATCTAGCTGGTCTGTCATAATATAATAGAGACAGTAGATCTTGGTCTTTCATAATATAATAGCGACAGTAGATCTAGCTGGTCTGTCATAATATTATAGAGACAGTAGATCTAGCTGGTATGTCATACATTAGAGACAGTAGATCTAGCTGGTCTGTCATAATATAATAGAGACGGTAGATCTAGCTGGTCTGTCATAATACAATAAGAGAGACAGTAGATGTTGCTGGTCTGTCAAAATATAACAGAGACAGTAGATCTAGCTGGTCTGTCATAATATAATAGAGACAGGAGATCTAGCTGGTCTGTCAAAATATAATAGAGACAGTAGATCTGTCATAATATAATAGAGACAGTAGATCTAGCTGGTATGTCATACAATGGAGACAGTAGTTCTATTGGTCTGTCGTAATATAATAGAGACAGTAGATCTACCAGGTCTGTGAAAATATAACAGAGACAGTAGATCTAGCTGGTCTGGCATAATATAATAGAGACAGTAGATCTAGCTGGTCTATCAAAGTATAACAGAGACAGTAGATCAAGCTGGTCTGTCAAAATATAATAGAGACAGTAGATCTAGCTGGTCTGTGATAATACAATAGATACAGTAGATCTACCTGGTCTGTCATAATATAATAGAGACAGTAGATCTGGCTGGTCTGTCATAATACAATAGAGACAGTAGAGATCTACCTGGTCTGTCATAATATAATAGAGACAGTAGATAAAGCTGGTCTGTCAAAATACAATAGAGACAGTAGATCTACCTGGTCTGTCATAATATAATAGAGAGAGTAGATCTAGCTGGTCTGTCAAAATATAACAGAGACAGTAGTTCTAGCTGGTCTGTCAAAATATATCAGAGACAGTAGTTCTAGCTGGTCTGTCAAAATATAACAGAGACAGTAGATCTAGCTGGTCTGTCATAATATAATAGAGACAGTAGATCTTGGTCTTTCATAATATAATAGCGACAGTAGATCTAGCTGGTCTGTCATAATATTATAGAGACAGTAGATCTAGCTGGTATGTCATACATTAGAGACAGTAGATCTAGCTGGTCTGTCATAATATAATAGAGACGGTAGATCTAGCTGGTCTGTCATAATACAATAGAGACAGTAGATGTTGCTGGTCTGTCAAAATATAACAGAGACAGTAGATCTAGCTGGTCTGTCATAATATAATAGAGACAGGAGATCTAGCTGGTCTGTCAAAATATAATAGAGACAGTAGATCTGTCATAATATAATAGAGACAGTAGATCTAGCTGGTATGTCATACAATGGAGACAGTAGTTCTATTGGTCTGTCGTAATATAATAGAGACAGTAGA
The DNA here is from genome assembly GCF_023373465.1 of Oncorhynchus keta. Classification (NCBI taxonomy): domain Eukaryota; kingdom Metazoa; phylum Chordata; class Actinopteri; order Salmoniformes; family Salmonidae; genus Oncorhynchus; species Oncorhynchus keta. The sequence continues at coordinate 118,736 of NW_026277056.1, read as the reverse complement.
TCTACCAGGTCTGTGAAAATATAACAGAGACAGTAGATCTAGCTGGTCTGGCATAATATAATAGAGACAGTAGATCTAGCTGGTCTATCAAAGTATAACAGAGACAGTAGATCAAGCTGGTCTGTCAAAATATAATAGAGACAGTAGATCTAGCTGGTCTGTGATAATACAATAGATACAGTAGATCTACCTGGTCTGTCATAATATAATAGAGACAGTAGATCTAGCTGGTATGTAATACAATAGAGACAGTAGATCTAGCTGGTCTGTCATAATATAAGAGACAGTAGATCTAGCTGGTCTGTCATAATACAATAGAGACAGTAGATCTAGCTGGTCTGTCATATTACAATAAGAACAGTAGATCTAGATGGTCTGTCATATTATAATAGAGACAGTAGAACTAGCTGGTCTGTCATAATATAATAGAGACAGTAGATATAGCTGGTCTGTCATAATATAATAGAGACAGTAGAACTAGCTGGTCTGTCATATTATAATAGAGACAGTAGATCTAGCTGATCTGTCATAATACAATAGAGACAGTATATATAGCTGGTCTGTCATAATATAATAGAGACAGTAGAACTAGCTGGTCTGTCATATTATAATAGAGACAGTAGATCTAGCTGGTCTGTCATAATACAATAGAGACAGTAGATCTAGCTGGTCTGTCATAATATAATAGAGACAGTAGATCTAGCTGGTCTGTCATAATACAATAAGAACAGTAGATCTAGCTGGTCTGTCATATTATAGAGACAGTAGATCTGGCTGGTCTGTCATAATACAATAGAGACAGTAGATCAAGCTGGTCTGTCATAATATAATAGAGACAGTAGATCAAGCTGGTCTGTCAAAATACAATAGAGACAGTAGATCTACCTGGTCTGTCATAATATAATAGAGACAGTAGATCTAGCTGGTATGTCATAATATAATAGAGACAATAGATCAAGCTGGTCTGTCAAAATATGACAGAGACAGTAGTTCTTGCTGGTCTGTCAAAATATAGAGACAGTAGTTCTAGCTGGTCTGTCATAATATAATAGAGACAGTAGATCTTGGTCTTTCATAATATAATAGCGACAGTAGATCTTGCTGGTCTGTCATAATATAACAGAGACAGTAGATCTAGCTGGTATGTCATACATTAGAGACAGTAGATCTAGCTGGTCTGTCATAATTTAATAGAGACGTTAGATCTAGCTGGTCTGTCATAATACAATAGAGACAGTAGATCTTGCTGGTCTGTCAAAATATAACAGAGACAGTAGATCTAGCTGGTCTGTCATAATATAATAGAGACAGTAGATCTAGCTGGTCTATCAAAGTATAACAGAGACAGTAGATCTTGCTGGTCTGTCAAAATATAACAGAGACAGTAGATCTAGCTGGTCTGTCATAATATAATAGAGACAGTAGATCTACCAGGTCTGTCAAAATATAACAGAGACAGTAGATCTAGCTGGTCTGTCATAATACAATAGAGACAGTAGATCTAGCTGATCTGTCATAATACAATAGAGACAGTAGATCTGGCTGGTCTGTCATAATACAATAGAGACAGTAGATCTACCTGGTCTGTCATAATATAATAGAGACAGTAGATCTAGCTGATCTGTCATAATATAATAGAGACAGTAGATCTTGCTGGTCTGTGATAATATAATAGAGACTGTAGATCTACCTGGTCTGTCATAATATAATAGAGACAGTAGATCAAGCTGGTCTGTCAAAATATAATAGAGACAGTAGATCTAGCTGGTCTGTCATAATATAATAGAGGCAGTAGATCTAGCTGGTCTGTCATAATATAATAGAGACAGTAGATCAAGCTGGTCTGTCAAAATATAATAGAGACAGTAGATATAGCTGGTCTGTCATAATATAATAGAGACAGTAGAACTAGCTGGTCTGTCATATTATAATAGAGACAGTAGATCTAGCTGGTCTGTCATAATACAATAGAGACAGTAGATCTAGCTGGTCTGTCATAATATAATAGAGACAGTAGATCTAGCTGGTCTGTCATAATACAATAAGAACAGTAGATCTAGCTGGTCTGTCATATTATAGAGACAGTAGATCTGGCTGGTCTGTCATAATACAATAGAGACAGTAGATCTACCTGGTCTGTCATAATATAATAGAGACAGTAGATAAAGCTGGTCTGTCAAAATACAATAGAGACAGTAGATCTACCTGGTCTGTCATAATATAATAGAGACAGTAGATCTAGCTGGTCTGTCATAATATAATAGAGACAGTAGATCTAGCTGGTCTGTCATAATATAATAGAGACAGTAGATCTAGCTGGTCTGTCATAATATAATAGAGACAGTAGATCTAGCTGGTCTGTCATAATATAATAGAGACAGTAGATCAAGCTGGTCTGTCAAAATACAATAGAGACAGTAGATCTAGCTGGTCTGTCATAATATAATAGAGACAGTAGATCTAGCTGGTCTGTCATAATTCAATAGAGACAGTAGATCTAGCTGGTCTGTGATAATACAATAGATACAGTAGATCTACCTGGTCTGTCATAATATTTTAGAGACAGTAGATCTAGCTGGTATGTCATACAATAGAGACAGTAGATCTAGCTGGTCTGTCATAATACAATAGAGACAGTAGATCTAGCTGATCTGTCATAATACAATAGAGACAGTAGATCTGGCTGGTCTGTCATAATACAATAGAGACAGTAGATCTACCTGGTCTGTCATAATATAATAGAGACAGTAGATCTAGCTGATCTGTCATAATATAATAGAGACAGTAGATCAAGCTGGTCTGTCAAAATATAATAGAGACAGTAGATCTAGCTGGTCTGTCATAATATAATAGAGGCAGTAGATCTAGCTGGTCTGTCATAATATAATAGAGACAGTAGAACTACCTGGTCTGTCAAAATATAATAGAGACAGTAGATATAGCTGGTCTGTCATAATATAATAGAGACAGTAGAACTAGCTGGTCTGTCATATTATAATAGAGACAGTAGATCTAGCTGGTCTGTCATAATACAATAGAGACAGTAGATCTAGCTGGTCTGTCATAATATAATAGAGACAGTAGATCTAGCTGGTCTGTCATAATACAATAAGAACAGTAGAACTAGCTGGTCTGTCATATTATAATAGAGACAGTAGATCTAGCTGATCTGTCATAATACAATAGAGACAGTATATATAGCTGGTCTGTCATAATATAATAGAGACAGTAGAACTACCTTGTCTGTCATAATATAATAGAGCCAGTAGATCTAGCTGGTCTGTCATAATACAATAGAGCCAGTAGATCTAGCGGGTCTGTCATAATATAATAGAGACAGTAGATCAAGCTGGTCTGTCAAAATACAATAGAGACAGTATATCTACCTGGTCTGTCATAATATAATAGAGACAGTAGATCCAGCTGGTCTGTCATAATATAATAGAGACAGTATATCCAGCTGGTCTGTCATAATATAATAGAGACAGTAGATCCAGCTGGTCTGTCATAATATAATAGAGACAGTAGATCAAGCTGGTCTGTCATAATATAATAGAGACAGTAGATCTACCTGGTCTGTCATAATATAATAGAGACAGTAGATTAAGCCGTCTGTCATAATATAATAGAGACAGTAGATTAAGGCGGTCTGTCATAATATAATAGAGACAGTAGATCTACCTGGTCTGTCATAATATAGAGACAGTAGATCAAGCTGGTCTGTCATAATATAATAGAGACAGTAGATCTACCTGGTATGTCATAATATAGAGACAGTAGATCAAGCTGGTCTGTCATAATATAATAGAGACAGTAGATCTAGCTGGTCTGTCAAAATATAATAGAGACAGTAGATCTAGCTAGTCTGTCATAATATTATAGAGACAGTAGATCTAGCTGGTCTGTCATAATACAATAGAGACAGTAGATTAAGCTGGTCTGTCAAAATATAACAGAGACAGTAGTTCTCGCTGGTCTGTCATAATATAATAGAGACAGTAGATCTAGCTGATCTGTCATAATATAATAGAGACAGTAGATCAAGCTGGTCTGTCATAATATAATAGAGACAGTAGATCTACCTGGTCTGTCATAATATAATAGAGACAGTAGATCTAGCTGATCTGTCATAATATAATAGAGACAGTAGATCAAGCTGGTCTGTCATAATATAATAGAGACAGTAGATCTACCTGGTCTGTCATAATATAATAGAGACAGTAGATCGAGCTGGTCTGTCATAATATAATAGAGACAGTAGATCAAGCTGGTCTGTCAAAATACAATAGAGACAGTAGATCTACCTGGTCTGTCATAATATAATAGAGACAGTAGATCTAGCTGGTCTGTCATAATTCAATAGAGACAGTAGATCTAGCTGGTCTGTGATAATACAATAGATACAGTAGATCTACCTGGTCTGTCATAATATTTTAGAGACAGTAGATCTAGCTGGTATGTCATACAATAGAGACAGTAGATCTAGCTGGTCTGTCATAATACAATAGAGACAGTAGATCTAGCTGATCTGTCATAATACAATAGAGACAGTAGATCTGGCTGGTCTGTCATAATACAATAGAGACAGTAGATCTACCTGGTCTGTCATAATATAATTGAGACAGTAGATCTAGCTGATCTGTCATAATATAATAGAGACAGTAGATCAAGCTGGTCTGTCAAAATATAATAGAGACAGTAGATCTAGCTGGTCTGTCATAATATAATAGAGGCAGTAGATCTAGCTGGTCTGTCATAATATAATAGAGACAGTAGAACTACCTGGTCTGTCAAAATATAATAGAGACAGTAGATATAGCTGGTCTGTCATAATATAATAGAGACAGTAGAACTAGCTGGTCTGTCATATTATAATAGAGACAGTAGATCTAGCTGGTCTGTCATAATACAATAGAGACAGTAGATCTAGCTGATCTGTCATAATATAATAGAGACAGTAGATCTAGCTGGTCTGTCATAATACAATAAGAACAGTAGAACTAGCTGGTCTGTCATATTATAATAGAGACAGTAGATCTAGCTGATCTGTCATAATACAATAGAGACAGTATATATAGCTGGTCTGTCATAATATAATAGAGACAGTAGAACTACCTTGTCTGTCATAATATAATAGAGCCAGTAGATCTAGCTGGTCTGTCATAATACAATAGAGCCAGTAGATCTAGCGGGTCTGTCATAATATAATAGAGACAGTAGATCAAGCTGGTCTGTCAAAATACAATAGAGACAGTATATCTACCTGGTCTGTCATAATATAATAGAGACAGTAGATCCAGCTGGTCTGTCATAATATAATAGAGACAGTATATCCAGCTGGTCTGTCATAATATAATAGAGACAGTAGATCCAGCTGGTCTGTCATAATATAATAGAGACAGTAGATCAAGCTGGTCTGTCATAATATAATAGAGACAGTAGATCTACCTGGTCTGTCATAATATAATAGAGACAGTAGATTAAGCCGGTCTGTCATAATATAATAGAGACAGTAGATTAAGGCGGTCTGTCATAATATAATAGAGACAGTAGATCTACCTGGTCTGTCATAATATAGAGACAGTAGATCAAGCTGGTCTGTCATAATATAATAGAGACAGTAGATCTACCTGGTATGTCATAATATAGAGACAGTAGATCAAGCTGGTCTGTCATAATATAATAGAGACAGTAGATCTAGCTGGTCTGTCAAAATATAATAGAGACAGTAGATCTAGCTAGTCTGTCATAATATTATAGAGACAGTAGATCTAGCTGGTCTGTCATAATACAATAGAGACAGTAGATTAAGCTGGTCTGTCAAAATATAACAGAGACAGTAGTTCTCGCTGGTCTGTCATAATATAATAGAGACAGTAGATCTAGCTGATCTGTCATAATATAATAGAGACAGTAGATCAAGCTGGTCTGTCATAATATAATAGAGACAGTAGATCTACCTGGTCTGTCATAATATAATAGAGACAGTAGATCTAGCTGATCTGTCATAATATAATAGAGACAGTAGATCAAGCTGGTCTGTCATAATATAATAGAGACAGTAGATCTACCTGGTCTGTCATAATATAATAGAGACAGTAGATCGAGCTGGTCTGTCATAATATAATAGAGACAGTAGATCTAGCTAGTCTGTCATAATATAATAGAGACAGTAGATCAAGCTGGTCTGTCAAAATACAATAGACAGTAGATCTACCTGGTCTGTCATAATATAGAGACAGTAGATCAAGCTGGTCTGTCATAATATAATAGAGACAGTAGATCTAGCTGGTCTGTCATAATATAATAGAGACAGTAGATCTAGCTGGTCTGTCATAATATAATAGAGACTGTAGATCAAGCTTGTCTGTCAAAATATAACAGAGACAGTAGTTCTAGCTGGTCTGTCATAATATAATAGAGACAGTAGATCTAGCTGGTCTGTCATAATACAATAGAGCCAATAGATCTAGCTGGTCTGTCATAATATAATAGAGCCATTAGATCTAGCTGGTCTGTCATATTATAATAGAGACAGTAGATCTAGCTGGTCTGTCATAATATAATAGAGACAGTAGATCTAGCTGGTCTGTCATAATATAATAGAGACAGTAGATCAAGCTGGTCTGTCAAAATATAACAGAGACAGTAGTTCTAGCTGGTCTGTCATAATATAATAGAGACAGTAGATCCAGCTGGTCTGTCATAATATAATAGAGACAGTAGATCCAGCTGGTCTGTCATAATATAATAGAGACAGTAGATCCAGCTGGTCTGTCATAATATAATAGAGACAGTAGATCAAGCTGGTCTGTCATAATATAATAGAGACAGTAGATCTACCTGGTCTGTCATAATATAATAGAGACAGTAGATTAAGCCGGTCTGTCATAATATAATAGAGACAGTAGATCTACCTGGTCTGTCATAATATAGAGACAGTTGATCCAGCTGGTCTGTCATAATATAATATAGACAGTAGATCTAGCTTGTCTGTCATAATATAATAGAGACAGTAAATCTACCTGGTCTGTCATAATATAATAGAGACAGTAGATCAAGCTGGTCTGTCATAATATAATAGAGACAGTAGTTCTAGCTGGATGTCATAATATAATAGAGACAGTAGATCTAGCTGGTCTGTCATAATATAATAGAGACAGTAGATCAATCTGGTCTGTCATAATATAATAGAGACAGTAGATCTAGCTGGTCTGTCATAATATAATAGAGACAGTAGATCTAGCTGGTCTGTCATAATATAATAGAGACAGTAGATCTACCTGGTCTGTCATAATATAATAGAGACAGTAGATCAAGCTGGTCTGTCAAAATACAATAGACAGTAGATCTACCTGGTCTGTCATAATATAGAGACAGTAGATCAAGCTGGTCTGTCAAAATACAATAGACAGTAGATCTACCTGGTCTGTCATAATATAGAGACAGTAGATCAAGCTGGTCTGTCATAATATAATAGAGACAGTAGATCTAGCTGGTCTGTCATAATATAATAGAGACAGTAGATCTAGCTGGTCTGTCATAATATAATAGAGACAGTAGATCAAGCTGGTCTGTCAAAATATAACAGAGACAGTAGTTCTAGCTGGTCTGTCATAATATAATAGAGACAGTAGATCTAGCTGGTCTGTCATAATATAATAGAGCCATCAGATCTAGCTGGTCTGTCATATTATAATAGAGACAGTAGATCTACCTGGTCTGTCATAATATAATAGAGACAGTAGATCAAGCTGGTCTGTCATAATACAATAGAGCCAGTAGATCTAGCTGGTCTGTCATAATATAATAGAGCCATTAGATCTAGCTGGTCTGTCATAATATAATAGAGACAGTAGATCTAGCTGGTCTGTCATAATATAATAGAGACTGTAGATAAAGCTTGTCTGTCAAAATATAACAGAGACAGTAGTTCTAGCTGGTCTGTCATAATATAATAGAGACAGTAGATCTAGCTGGTCTGTCATAATACAATAGAGCCAGTAGATCTAGCTGGTCTGTCATAATATAATAGAGCCATTAGATCTAGCTGGTCTGTCATATTATAATAGAGACAGTAGATCTAGCTGGTCTGTCATAATATAATAGAGACAGTAGATCTAGCTGGTCTGTCATAATATAATAGAGACAGTAGATCAAGCTGGTCTGTCAAAATATAACAGAGACAGTAGTTCTAGCTGGTCTGTCATAATATAATAGAGACAGTAGATCTATCTGGTCTGTCATAATATAATAGAGACAGTAGATCTACCTGGTCTGTCATAATATAATAGAGACAGTAGATCAAGCTGGTCTGTCAAAATACAATAGACAGTAGATCTACCTGGTCTGTCATAATATAGAGACAGTAGATCCAGCTGGTCTGTCATAATATAATAGAGACAGTAGATCCAGCTGGTCTGTCATAATATAATAGAGACAGTAGATCAAGCTGGTCTGTCATAATATAATAGAGACAGTAGATCTACCTGGTCTGTCATAATATAATAGAGACAGTAGATTAAGCCGGTCTGTCATAATATAATAGAGACAGTAGATTAAGGCGGTCTGTCATAATATAATAGAGACAGTAGATCTACCTGGTCTGTCATAATATAGAGACAGTAGATCAAGCTGGTCTGTCATAATATAATAGAGACAGTAGATCTACCTGGTATGTCATAATATAGAGACAGTAGATCAAGCTGGTCTGTCATAATATAATAGAGACAGTAGATCTAGCTGGTCTGTCAAAATATAATAGAGACAGTAGATCTAGCTAGTCTGTCATAATATTATAGAGACAGTAGATCTAGCTGGTCTGTCATAATACAATAGAGACAGTAGATTAAGCTGGTCTGTCAAAATATAACAGAGACAGTAGTTCTCGCTGGTCTGTCATAATATAATAGAGACAGTAGATCTAGCTGATCTGTCATAATATAATAGAGACAGTAGATCAAGCTGGTCTGTCATAATATAATAGAGACAGTAGATCTACCTGGTCTGTCATAATATAATAGAGACAGTAGATCTAGCTGATCTGTCATAATATAATAGAGACAGTAGATCAAGCTGGTCTGTCATAATATAATAGAGACAGTAGATCTACCTGGTCTGTCATAATATAATAGAGACAGTAGATCGAGCTGGTCTGTCATAATATAATAGAGACAGTAGATCTAGCTAGTCTGTCATAATATAATAGAGACAGTAGATCAAGCTGGTCTGTCAAAATACAATAGACAGTAGATCTACCTGGTCTGTCATAATATAGAGACAGTAGATCAAGCTGGTCTGTCATAATATAATAGAGACAGTAGATCTAGCTGGTCTGTCATAATATAATAGAGACAGTAGATCTAGCTGGTCTGTCATAATATAATAGAGACTGTAGATCAAGCTTGTCTGTCAAAATATAACAGAGACAGTAGTTCTAGCTGGTCTGTCATAATATAATAGAGACAGTAGATCTAGCTGGTCTGTCATAATACAATAGAGCCAATAGATCTAGCTGGTCTGTCATAATATGATCTAGCTGGTCTGTCATATTATAATAGAGACAGTAGATCTAGCTGGTCTGTCATAATATAATAGAGACAGTAGATCTAGCTGGTCTGTCATAATATAATAGAGACAGTAGATCAAGCTGGTCTGTCAAAATATAACAGAGACAGTAGTTCTAGCTGGTCTGTCATAATATAATAGAGACAGTAGATCCAGCTGGTCTGTCATAATATAATAGAGACAGTAGATCCAGCTGGTCTGTCATAATATAATAGAGACAGTAGATCCAGCTGGTCTGTCATAATATAATAGAGACAGTAGATCAAGCTGGTCTGTCATAATATAATAGAGACAGTAGATCTACCTGGTCTGTCATAATATAATAGAGACAGTAGATTAAGCCGGTCTGTCATAATATAATAGAGACAGTAGATCTACCTGGTCTGTCATAATATAGAGACAGTAGATCAAGCTGGTCTGTCATAATATAATAGAGACAGTACATCAAGCTGGTCTGTCATAATATAATAGAGACAGTTGATCCAGCTGGTCTGTCATAATATAATATAGACAGTAGATCTAGCTTGTCTGTCATAATATAATAGAGACAGTAAATCTACCTGGTCTGTCATAATATAATAGAGACAGTAGATCAAGCTGGTCTGTCATAATATAATAGAGACAGTAGTTCTAGCTGGATGTCATAATATAATAGAGACAGTAGATCTAGCTGGTCTGTCATAATATAATAGAGACAGTAGATCAATCTGGTCTGTCATAATATAATAGAGACAGTAGATCTAGCTGGTCTGTCATAATATAATAGAGACAGTAGATCTAGCTGGTCTGTCATAATATAATAGAGACAGTAGATCTACCTGGTCTGTCATAATATAATAGAGACAGTAGATCAAGCTGGTCTGTCAAAATACAATAGACAGTAGATCTACCTGGTCTGTCATAATATAGAGACAGTAGATCAAGCTGGTCTGTCAAAATACAATAGACAGTAGATCTACCTGGTCTGTCATAATATAGAGACAGTAGATCAAGCTGGTCTGTCATAATATAATAGAGACAGTAGATCTAGCTGGTCTGTCATAATATAATAGAGACAGTAGATCTAGCTGGTCTGTCATAATATAATAGAGACAGTAGATCAAGCTGGTCTGTCAAAATATAACAGAGACAGTAGTTCTAGCTGGTCTGTCATAATATAATAGAGACAGTAGATCTAGCTGGTCTGTCATAATATAATAGAGCCATCAGATCTAGCTGGTCTGTCATATTATAATAGAGACAGTAGATCTACCTGGTCTGTCATAATATAATAGAGACAGTAGATCAAGCTGGTCTGTCATAATACAATAGAGCCAGTAGATCTAGCTGGTCTGTCATAATATAATAGAGCCATTAGATCTAGCTGGTCTGTCATAATATAATAGAGACAGTAGATCTAGCTGGTCTGTCATAATATAATAGAGACTGTAGATAAAGCTTGTCTGTCAAAATATAACAGAGACAGTAGTTCTAGCTGGTCTGTCATAATATAATAGAGACAGTAGATCTAGCTGGTCTGTCATAATACAATAGAGCCAGTAGATCTAGCTGGTCTGTCATAATATAATAGAGCCATTAGATCTAGCTGGTCTGTCATATTATAATAGAGACAGTAGATCTAGCTGGTCTGTCATAATATAATAGAGACAGTAGATCTAGCTGGTCTGTCATAATATAATAGAGACAGTAGATCAAGCTGGTCTGTCAAAATATAACAGAGACAGTAGTTCTAGCTGGTCTGTCATAATATAATAGAGACAGTAGATCTAGCTGGTCTGTCATAATATAATAGAGACAGTAGATCTACCTGGTCTGTCATAATATAATAGAGACAGTAGATCAAGCTGGTCTGTCAAAATACAATAGACAGTAGATCTACCTGGTCTGTCATAATATAGAGACAGTAGATCAAGCTGGTCTGTCAAAATACAATAGACAGTAGATCTACCTGGTCTGTCATAATATAGAGACAGTAGATCAAGCTGGTCTGTCATAATATAATAGAGACAGTAGATCTAGCTGGTCTGTCATAATATAATAGAGACAGTAGATCTAGCTGGTCTGTCATAATATAATAGAGTCAGTAGATCAAGCTGGTCTGTCAAAATATAACAGAGACAGTAGTTCTAGCTGGTCTGTCATAATATAATAGAGCCAGTAGATCTAGCTGGTCTGTCATAATATAATAGAGCCATCAGATCTAGCTGGTCTGTCATATTATAATAGAGACAGTAGATCTACCTGGTCTGTCATAATATAATAGAGACAGTAGATCAAGCTGGTCTGTCATAATACAATAGAGCCAGTAGATCTAGCTGGTCTGTCATAATATAATAGAGCCATTAGATCTAGCTGGTCTGTCATATTATAATAGAGACAGTAGATCTACCTGGTCTGTCATAATATAATAGAGACAGTAGATCAAGCTGGTCTGTCAACATATAACAGAGACAGTAGTTCTAGCTGGTCTGTCATAATATAATATAGACAGTAGATCAAGCTGGTCTGTCATAATATAATAGAGACAGTAGATCTAGCTGGTCTGTCATAATATAATAGAGACAGTAGTTCTAGCTGGTCTGTCATAATATAATAGAGACAGTAGATCCAGCTGGTCTGTCATAATATAATAGAGACAGTAGATCTAGCTGGTCTGTCATAATATTATAGAGACAGTAGATCTAGCTGGTCTGTCATAATATAATAGAGACAGTAGATCTAGCTGGTCTGTCATAATATAATAGAGACAGTAGATCTAGCTGGTCTGTCATAATATAATAGAGACAGTAGATCTAGCTGGTCTGTCATAATATAATAGAGACAGTAGATCTAGCTAGTCTGTCATAATATTATAGAGACAGTAGATCTAGCTGGTCTGTCATAATACAAAAGAGACAGAAGATCAAGCTGGTCTGTCAAAATATAACAGAGACAGTAGTTCTCGCTGGTCTGTCATAATATAATAGAGACAGTAGATCTAGCTGATCTGTCATAATATAATAGAGACAGTAGATCTAGCTCGTATGTCATAATACAATTGAGAAAGTAGATCTAGCTGGTCTGTCATAATACAATAGAGACAGTAGATCTTGCTGGTCTTTGATAATACAATAGAGACAGTAGATCTAGCTGGTCTGTCATAATATAATAGAGCCAGTAGATCTAGCTGGTCTGTCATAATATAACAGAGACAGTAGTTCTCGCTGGTCTGTCATAATATAATAGAGACAGTAGATCTAGCTGGTCTGTCATAATATAATAGAGACAGTAGATCTAGCTAGTCTGTTATAATATTATAGAGACAGTAGATCTAGCTGGTCTGTCATAATACAAAGAGACAGTAGATCAAGCTGGTCTGTCAAAATATAACAGAGACAGTAGTTCTCGCTGGTCTGTCATAATATAATAGAGACAGTAGATCTACCTGGTCTGTCATAATATAATAGAGACAGTAGATCAAGCTGGTCTGTCAAAATATAACAGAGACAGTAGTTCTAGCTGGTCTGTCATAATATAATAGAGACAGTAGATCTAGCTGGTCTGTCATAATATAATAGAGACAGTAGATCTAGCTGATCTGTCATAATATAATAGAGCCAGTAGATCTAGCTGGTCTGTCATAATACAATAGAGCAAGAAGATCTAGCGGGTCTGTCATAATATAATAGAGAGAGTAGATCAAGCTGGTCTGTCAAAATACAATAGAGACAGTAGATCTACCTGGTCTGTCATAATATAATAGAGACAGTAGATCAAGCTGGTCTGTCAAAATATAACAGAGACAGTAGTTCTAGCTGGTCTGTCATAATATAATAGAGACAGTAGATCTAGCTGGTCTGTCATAATATAATAGAGACAGTAGATCAAGCTGGTCTGTCAAAATACAATAGAGCCAGTAGATCTAGCTGGTCTGTCATAATATAATAGAGACAGTAGATCCAGCTGGTCTGTCATAATATAATAGAGACAGTAGATCAAGCTGGTCTGTCAAAATACAATAGACAGTAGATCTACCTGGTCTGTCATAATATAGAGACAGTAGATCAAGCTGGTCTGTCATAATATAATAGAGACAGTAGATCTAGCTGGTCTGTCATATTATAATAGAGACAATAGATCAAGCTGGTCTGTCAAAATACAATAGACAGTAGATCTACCTGGTCTGTCATAATATAGAGACAGTAGATCAAGCTGGTCTCTCATAATATAATAGAGACAGTAGATCTTGCTGGTCTGTCATAATATAATAGAGACAGTAGATCTAGCTGATCTGTCATAATATAATAGAGACAGTAGATCAAGCTGGTCTGTCAAAATATAACAGAGACAGTAGTTCTAGCTGGTCTGTCATAATATAATAGAGACAGTAGATCTAGCTGGTATGTCATAATATAATAGAGACAGTAGATCAAGCTGGTCTGCCAAAATACAATAGAGACAGTAGATCTAGCTGGTCTGTCATAATATAATAGAGCCATTAGATCTAGCTGGTCTGTCATATTATATTAGAGACAGTAGATCTACCTGGTCTGTCATAATATAATAGAGACAGTAGATCTAGCTGGTCTGTCATAATACAATAGAGCCAGTAGATCTAGCTGGTCTGTCATAATATAATAGAGCCATTAGATCTAGCTGGTCTGTCATATTATAATAGAGACAGTAGATCTACCTGGTCTGTCATAATATAATAGAGACAGTAGATCAAGCTGGTCTGTCATAATACAATAGAGCCAGTAGATCTAGCTGGTCTGTCATAATATAATAGAGCCATTAGATCTAGCTGGTCTGTCATATTATAATAGAGACAGTAGATCTACCTGGTCTGTCATAATATAATAGAGACAGTAGATCAAGCTGGTTTGTCAACATATAACAGAGACAGTAGTTCTAGCTGGTCTGTTATAATATAATATAGACAGTAGATCAAGCTGGTCTGTCATAATATAATAGAGACAGTAGATCTAGCTGGTCTGTCATAATATAATAGAGACAGTAGATCTAGCTTGTCTGTCATAATATAATAGAGACAGTAGATCCAGCTGGTCTTTCATAATATAATAGAGACAGTAGATCTAGCTGGTCTGTCATAATATAATAGAGACAGTAGATCTAGCTGGTCTGTCATAATATTATAGAGACAGTAGATCTAGCTGGTCTGTCATAATATAATAGAGACAGTAGATCAAGCTGGTCTGTCAAAATATAACAGAGACAGTAGTTCTAGCTGGTCTGTCATAATATAATAGAGACAGTAGATCTAGCTGATCTGTCATAATATAATAGAGACAGTAGATCTAGCTAGTCTGTCATAATATTATAGAGACAGTAGATCTAGCTGGTCTGTCATAATATAATAGAGACAGTAGATCTAGCTGGTCTGTCATAATATAATAGAGACAGTAGATCTAGCTAGTCTGTCATAATATTATAGAGACAGTAGATCTAGCTGGTCTGTCATAATACAATAGAGACAGAAGATCAAGCTGGTCTGTCAAAATATAACAGAGACAGTAGTTCTCGCTGGTCTGTCATAATATAATAGAGACAGTAGATCTAGCTGATCTGTCATAATATAATAGAGACAGTAGATCTAGCTCGTATGTCATAATACAATTGAGACAGTAGATCTAGCTGGTCTGTCATAATACAATAGAGACAGTAGATCTTGCTGGTCTTTGATAATACAATAGAGACAGTAGATCTAGCTGGTCTGTCATAATATAATAGAGCCAGTAGATCTAGCTGGTCTGTCATAATATAACAGAGACAGTAGTTCTCGCTGGTCTGTCATAATATAATAGAGACAGTAGATCTAGCTGGTCTGTCATAATATAATAGAGACAGTAGATCTAGCTAGTCTGTTATAATATTATAGAGACAGTAGATCTAGCTGGTCTGTCATAATACAAAAGAGACAGTAGATCAAGCTGGTCTGTCAAAATATAACAGAGACAGTAGTTCTCGCTGGTCTGTCATAATATAATAGAGACAGTAGATCTACCTGGTCTGTCATAATATAATAGAGACAGTAGATCAAGCTGGTCTGTCAAAATATAACAGAGACAGTAGTTCTAGCTGGTCTGTCATAATATAATAGAGACAGTAGATCTAGCTGGTCTGTCATAATATAATAGAGACAGTAGATCTAGCTGATCTGTCATAATATAATAGAGCCAGTAGATCTAGCGGGTCTGTCATAATATAATAGAGAGAGTAGATCAAGCTGGTCTGTCAAAATACAATAGAGACAGTAGATCTACCTGGTCTGTCATAATATAATAGAGACAGTAGATCAAGCTGGTCTGTCAAAATATAACAGAGACAGTAGTTCTAGCTGGTCTGTCATAATATAATAAAGACAGTAGATCTAGCTGGTCTGTCATAATATAATAGAGACAGTAGATCAAGCTGGTCTGTCAAAATACAATAGAGCCAGTAGATCTAGCTGGTCTGTCATAATATAATAGAGACAGTAGATCCAGCTGGTCTGTCATAATATAATAGAGACAGTAGATCAAGCTGGTCTGTCAAAATACAATAGACAGTAGATCTACCTGGTCTGTCATAATATAGAGACAGTAGATCAAGCTGGTCTGTCATAATATAATAGAGACAGTAGATCTAGCTGGTCTGTCATATTATAATAGAGACAGTAGATCAAGCTGGTCTGTCAAAATACAATAGACAGTAGATCTAGCTGGTCTGTCATAATATAATAGAGACAGTAGATCAAGCTGGTCTGTCAAAATATAACAGAGACAGTAGTTCTAGCTGGTCTGTCATAATATAATAGAGACAGTAGATCTAGCTGATCTGTCATAATATAATAGAGACAGTAGATCTAGCTAGTCTGTCATAATATTATAGAGACAGTAGATCTAGCTGGTCTGTCATAATATAATAGAGACAGTAGATCTAGCTGGTCTGTCATAATATAATAGAGACAGTAGATCTAGCTAGTCTGTCATAATATTATAGAGACAGTAGATCTAGCTGGTCTGTCATAATACAATAGAGACAGAAGATCAAGCTGGTCTGTCAAAATATAACAGAGACAGTAGTTCTCGCTGGTCTGTCATAATATAATAGAGACAGTAGATCTAGCTGATCTGTCATAATATAATAGAGACAGTAGATCTAGCTCGTATGTCATAATACAATTGAGACAGTAGATCTAGCTGGTCTGTCATAATACAATAGAGACAGTAGATCTTGCTGGTCTTTGATAATACAATAGAGACAGTAGATCTAGCTGGTCTGTCATAATATAATAGAGCCAGTAGATCTAGCTGGTCTGTCATAATATAATAGAGACAGTAGTTCTCGCTGGTCTGTCATAATATAATAGAGACAGTAGATCTAGCTGGTCTGTCATAATATAATAGAGACAGTAGATCTAGCTAGTCTGTTATAATATTATAGAGACAGTAGATCTAGCTGGTCTGTCATAATACAAAAGAGACAGTAGATCAAGCTGGTCTGTCAAAATATAACAGAGACAGTAGTTCTCGCTGGTCTGTCATAATATAATAGAGACAGTAGATCTACCTGGTCTGTCATAATATAATAGAGACAGTAGATCAAGCTGGTCTGTCAAAATATAACAGAGACAGTAGTTCTAGCTGGTCTGTCATAATATAATAGAGACAGTAGATCTAGCTGGTCTGTCATAATATAATAGAGACAGTAGATCTAGCTGATCTGTCATAATATAATAGAGCCAGTAGATCTAGCGGGTCTGTCATAATATAATAGAGAGAGTAGATCAAGCTGGTCTGTCAAAATACAATAGAGACAGTAGATCTACCTGGTCTGTCATAATATAATAGAGACAGTAGATCAAGCTGGTCTGTCAAAATATAACAGAGACAGTAGTTCTAGCTGGTCTGTCATAATATAATAAAGACAGTAGATCTAGCTGGTCTGTCATAATATAATAGAGACAGTAGATCAAGCTGGTCTGTCAAAATACAATAGAGCCAGTAGATCTAGCTGGTCTGTCATAATATAATAGAGACAGTAGATCCAGCTGGTCTGTCATAATATAATAGAGACAATAGATCAAGCTGGTCTGTCAAAATACAATAGACAGTAGATCTACCTGGTCTGTCATAATATAGAGACAGTAGATCAAGCTGGTCTGTCATAATATAATAGAGACAGTAGATCTAGCTGGTCTGTCATATTATAATAGAGACAGTAGATCAAGCTGGTCTGTCAAAATACAATAGACAGTAGATCTACCTGGTCTGTCATAATATAGAGACAGTAGATCAAGCTGGTCTGTCATAATATAATAGAGACAGTAGATCTTGCTGGTCTGTCATAATATAATAGAGACAGTAGATCTAGCTGATCTGTCATAATATAATAGAGACAGTAGATCAAGCTGGTCTGTCAACATATAACAGAGACAGTAGTTCTAGCTGGTCTGTCATAATATAATAGAGACAGTAGATCCAGCTGGTCTGTCATAATATAATAGAGACAGTAGATCTAGCTGGTCTGTCATAATATAATAGAGACAGTAGATCTAGCTGGTCTGTCATAATATTATAGAGACAGTAGATCTAGCTGGTCTGTCATAATATAATAGAGACAGTAGATCAAGCTGGTCTGTCAAAATATAACAGAGACAGTAGTTCTAGCTGGTCTGTCATAATATAATAGAGACAGTAGATCTAGCTGATCTGTCATAATATAATAGAGACAGTAGATCTAGCTGGTCTGTCATAATATAATAGAGACAGTAGATCTAGCTGGTCTGTCATAATATAATAGAGACAGTAGATCTAGCTAGTCTGTCATAATATTATAGAGACAGTAGATCTAGCTGGTCTGTCATAATACAATAGAGACAGAAGATCAAGCTGGTCTGTCAAAATATAACAGAGACAGTAGTTCTCGCTGGTCTGTCATAATATAATAGAGACAGTAGATCTAGCTGATCTGTCATAATATAATAGAGACAGTAGATCTAGCTCGTATGTCATAATACAATTGAGACAGTAGATCTAGCTGGTCTGTCATAATACAATAGAGACAGTAGATCTTGCTGGTCTTTGATAATACAATAGAGACAGTAGATCTAGCTGGTCTGTCATAATATAATAGAGCCAGTAGATCTAGCTGGTCTGTCATAATATAACAGAGACAGTAGTTCTCGCTGGTCTGTCATAATATAATAGAGACAGTAGATCTAGCTGGTCTGTCATAATATAATAGAGACAGTAGATCTAGCTGATCTGTCATAATATAATAGAGCCAGTAGATCTAGCGGGTCTGTCATAATATAATAGAGAGAGTAGATCAAGCTGGTCTGTCAAAATACAATAGAGACAGTAGATCTACCTGGTCTGTCATAATATAATAGAGACAGTAGATCAAGCTGGTCTGTCAAAATATAACAGAGACAGTAGTTCTAGCTGGTCTGTCATAATATAATAAAGACAGTAGATCTAGCTGGTCTGTCATAATATAATAGAGACAGTAGATCAAGCTGGTCTGTCAAAATACAATAGAGCCAGTAGATCTAGCTGGTCTGTCATAATATAATAGAGACAGTAGATCCAGCTGGTCTGTCATAATATAATAGAGACAGTAGATCAAGCTGGTCTGTCAAAATACAATAGACAGTAGATCTACCTGGTCTGTCATAATATAGAGACAGTAGATCAAGCTGGTCTGTCATAATATAATAGAGACAGTAGATCTAGCTGGTCTGTCATATTATAATAGAGACAGTAGATCAAGCTGGTCTGTCAAAATACAATAGACAGTAGATCTAGCTGGTCTGTCATAATATAATAGAGACAGTAGATCAAGCTGGTCTGTCAAAATATAACAGAGACAGTAGTTCTAGCTGGTCTGTCATAATATAATAGAGACAGTAGATCTAGCTGATCTGTCATAATATAATAGAGACAGTAGATCTAGCTAGTCTGTCATAATATTATAGAGACAGTAGATCTAGCTGGTCTGTCATAATATAATAGAGACAGTAGATCTAGCTGGTCTGTCATAATATAATAGAGACAGTAGATCTAGCTAGTCTGTCATAATATTATAGAGACAGTAGATCTAGCTGGTCTGTCATAATACAATAGAGACAGAAGATCAAGCTGGTCTGTCAAAATATAACAGAGACAGTAGTTCTCGCTGGTCTGTCATAATATAATAGAGACAGTAGATCTAGCTGATCTGTCATAATATAATAGAGACAGTAGATCTAGCTCGTATGTCATAATACAATTGAGACAGTAGATCTAGCTGGTCTGTCATAATACAATAGAGACAGTAGATCTTGCTGGTCTTTGATAATACAATAGAGACAGTAGATCTAGCTGGTCTGTCATAATATAATAGAGCCAGTAGATCTAGCTGGTCTGTCATAATATAATAGAGACAGTAGTTCTCGCTGGTCTGTCATAATATAATAGAGACAGTAGATCTAGCTGGTCTGTCATAATATAATAGAGACAGTAGATCTAGCTAGTCTGTTATAATATTATAGAGACAGTAGATCTAGCTGGTCTGTCATAATACAAAAGAGACAGTAGATCAAGCTGGTCTGTCAAAATATAACAGAGACAGTAGTTCTCGCTGGTCTGTCATAATATAATAGAGACAGTAGATCTACCTGGTCTGTCATAATATAATAGAGACAGTAGATCAAGCTGGTCTGTCAAAATATAACAGAGACAGTAGTTCTAGCTGGTCTGTCATAATATAATAGAGACAGTAGATCTAGCTGGTCTGTCATAATATAATAGAGACAGTAGATCTAGCTGATCTGTCATAATATAATAGAGCCAGTAGATCTAGCGGGTCTGTCATAATATAATAGAGAGAGTAGATCAAGCTGGTCTGTCAAAATACAATAGAGACAGTAGATCTACCTGGTCTGTCATAATATAATAGAGACAGTAGATCAAGCTGGTCTGTCAAAATATAACAGAGACAGTAGTTCTAGCTGGTCTGTCATAATATAATAAAGACAGTAGATCTAGCTGGTCTGTCATAATATAATAGAGACAGTAGATCAAGCTGGTCTGTCAAAATACAATAGAGCCAGTAGATCTAGCTGGTCTGTCATAATATAATAGAGACAGTAGATCCAGCTGGTCTGTCATAATATAATAGAGACAATAGATCAAGCTGGTCTGTCAAAATACAATAGACAGTAGATCTACCTGGTCTGTCATAATATAGAGACAGTAGATCAAGCTGGTCTGTCATAATATAATAGAGACAGTAGATCTAGCTGGTCTGTCATATTATAATAGAGACAGTAGATCAAGCTGGTCTGTCAAAATACAATAGACAGTAGATCTACCTGGTCTGTCATAATATAGAGACAGTAGATCAAGCTGGTCTGTCATAATATAATAGAGACAGTAGATCTTGCTGGTCTGTCATAATATAATAGAGACAGTAGATCTAGCTGATCTGTCATAATATAATAGAGACAGTAGATCAAGCTGGTCTGTCAACATATAACAGAGACAGTAGTTCTAGCTGGTCTGTCATAATATAATAGAGACAGTAGATCCAGCTGGTCTGTCATAATATAATAGAGACAGTAGATCTAGCTGGTCTGTCATAATATAATAGAGACAGTAGATCTAGCTGGTCTGTCATAATATTATAGAGACAGTAGATCTAGCTGGTCTGTCATAATATAATAGAGACAGTAGATCAAGCTGGTCTGTCAAAATATAACAGAGACAGTAGTTCTAGCTGGTCTGTCATAATATAATAGAGACAGTAGATCTAGCTGATCTGTCATAATATAATAGAGACAGTAGATCTAGCTGGTCTGTCATAATATAATAGAGACAGTAGATCTAGCTGGTCTGTCATAATATAATAGAGACAGTAGATCTAGCTAGTCTGTCATAATATTATAGAGACAGTAGATCTAGCTGGTCTGTCATAATACAATAGAGACAGAAGATCAAGCTGGTCTGTCAAAATATAACAGAGACAGTAGTTCTCGCTGGTCTGTCATAATATAATAGAGACAGTAGATCTAGCTGATCTGTCATAATATAATAGAGACAGTAGATCTAGCTCGTATGTCATAATACAATTGAGACAGTAGATCTAGCTGGTCTGTCATAATACAATAGAGACAGTAGATCTTGCTGGTCTTTGATAATACAATAGAGACAGTAGATCTAGCTGGTCTGTCATAATATAATAGAGCCAGTAGATCTAGCTGGTCTGTCATAATATAACAGAGACAGTAGTTCTCGCTGGTCTGTCATAATATAATAGAGACAGTAGATCTAGCTGGTCTGTCATAATATAATAGAGACAGTAGATCTAGCTAGTCTGTTATAATATTATAGAGACAGTAGATCTACCTGGTCTGTCATAATATAATAGAGACAGTAGATCAAGCTGGTCTGTCAAAATATAACAGAGACAGTAGTTCTAGCTGGTCTGTCATAATATAATAGAGACAGTAGATCTAGCTGGTCTGTCATAATATAATAGAGACAGTAGATCTAGCTGATCTGTCATAATATAATAGAGCCAGTAGATCTAGCTGGTCTGTCATAATACAATAGAGCCAGTAGATCTAGCGGGTCTGTCATAATATAATAGAGAGAGTAGATCAAGCTGGTCTGTCAAAATACAATAGAGACAGTAGATCTACCTGGTCTGTCATAATATAATAGAGACAGTAGATCAAGCTGGTCTGTCATAATACAATAGAGCCAGTAGATCTAGCGGGTCTGTCATAATATAATAGAGAGAGTAGATCAAGCTGGTCTGTCAAAATACAATAGAGACAGTAGATCTACCTGGTCTGTCATAATATAATAGAGACAGTAGATCAAGCTGGTCTGTCAAAATATAACGGAGACAGTAGTTCTAGCTGGTCTGTCATAATATAATAGAGACAGTAGATCTAGCTGGTCTGTCATAATATAATAGAGACAGTAGATCAAGCTGGTCTGTCAAAATACAATAGAGCCAGTAGATCTAGCTGGTCTGTCATAATATAATAGAGACAGTAGATCCAGCTGGTCTGTCATAATATAATAGAGACAGTAGATCAAGCTGGTCTGTCAAAATACAATAGACAGTAGATCTACCTGGTCAGTCATAATATAGAGACAGTAGATCAAGCTGGTCTGTCATAATATAATAGAGACAGTAGATCTAGCTGGTCTGTCATATTATAATAGAGACAGTAGATCAAGCTGGTCTGTCAAAATACAATAGACAGTAGATCTACCTGGTCTGTCATAATATAGAGACAGTAGATCAAGCTGGTCTGTCATAATATAATAGAGACAGTAGATCTTGCTGGTCTGTCATAATATAATAGAGACAGTAGATCTAGCTGATCTGTCATAATATAATAGAGACAGTAGATCAAGCTGGTCTGTCAAAATATAACAGAGACAGTAGTTCTAGCTGGTCTGTCATAATATAATAGAGACAGTAGATCTAGCTGGTATGTCATAATATAATAGAGACAGTAGATCAAGCTGGTCTGTCATAATATAATAGAGACAGTAGATCCAGCTGGTCTGTCATAATATAATAGAGACAGTAGATCTAGCTGGTCTGTCATAATATAATAGAGACAGTAGATCTAGCTGGTCTGTCATAATATTATAGAGACAGTAGATCTTGCTGGTCTTTGATAATACAATAGAGACAGTAGATCTACCTGGTCTGTCATAATATAATAGAGACAGTAGATCAAGCTGGTCTGCCAAAATACAATAGAGACAGTAGATCTACCTGGTCTGTCATAATATAATAGAGACAGTAGATCAAGTTGGTCTGTCATAATATAATAGAGACAGTAGATCCAGCTGGTCTGTCATAATATAATAGAGACAGTAGATCTAGCTGGTCTGTCATAATATAATAGAGACAGTAGATCTAGCTGGTCTGTCATAATATTATAGAGACAGTAGATCTAGCTGGTCTGTCATAATATAATAGAGACAGTAGATCTAGCTGGTATGTCATAATACAATTGAGACAGTATATCTCGCTGGTCTGTCATAATACAATAGAGACAGTAGATCTTGCTGGTCTTTGATAATACAATAGAGACAGTAGATCTACCTGGTCTGTCATAATATAATAGAGACAGTAGATCAAGCTGGTCTGCCAAAATACAATAGAGACAGTAGATCTACCTGGTCTGTCATAATATAATAGAGACAGTAGATCAAGCTGGTCTGTCATAATATAATAGAGACAGTAGATCTAGCTGGTCTGTCATAATATAATAGAGACAGTAGATACAGCTGGTCTGTCAAAATATAATAGAGACAGTAGATCAAGCTGGTCTGTCAAAATATAATAGAGACAGTAGATCTAGCTGGTCTGTCAAAATATAACAGAGACAGTAGATCGAGCTGGTCTGTCATAATATAATAGAGACAGTAGATCTACCTGGTCTGTCAAAATACAACAGAGCCAGTAGATCTAGCTGGTCTGTCATATAATAGAGACAGTAGCTATAGCTGGTCTGTCATAGTATAATAGAGACAGTAGATCAAGCTGGTCTGTCAAAATATAATAGAGCCAGTAGATCTAACTGGTCTGTCATATTATAATAGAGACAGTAGATCTAGCTGATCTGTCATAATATAATAGAGACAGTAGATCTAGCTGGTCTGTCATAATACAATAGAGCCAGTAGATCTAGCTGGTCTGTCATAATATAATAGAGACAGTAGATCAAGCTGGTCTGCCAAAATACAATAGAGACAGTAGATCTACCTGGTCTGTCATAATATAATAGAGACAGTAGATCTAGCTCGTATGTCATAATACAATTGAGACAGTAGATCTAGCTGGTCTGTCATAATATAATAGAGACAGTAGATCTAGCTGGTCTGTCATAATACAATAGAGACAGTAGATCTTGCTGGTCTTTGATAATACAATAGAGACAGTAGATCTACCTGGTCTGTCATAATATAATAGAGACAGTAGATCAAGCTGGTCTGTCAAAATATAACAGAGACAGTAGTTCTAGCTGGTCTGTCATAATATAATAGAGACAGTAGATCTAGCTGGTCTGTCATAATATAATAGAGACAGTAGATCTAGCTGATCTGTCATAATATAATAGAGCCAGTAGATCTCGCTGGTCTGTCATAATACAATAGAGCCAGTAGATCTAGCGGGTCTGTCATAATATAATAGAGAGAGTAGATCAAGCTGGTCTGTCAAAATACAATAGAGACAGTAGATCTAGCGGGTCTGTCATAATATAATAGAGAGAGTAGATCAAGCTGGTCTGTCATAATATAATAGAGACAGTAGATCAAGCTGGTCTGTCAAAATATAACAGAGACAGTAGTTCTAGCTGGTCTGTCATAATATAATAGAGACAGTAGATCTAGCTGGTCTGTCATAATATAATAGAGACAGTAGATCAAGCTGGTCTGTCAAAATACAATAGAGCCAGTAGATCTAGCTGGTCTGTCATAATATAATAGAGACAGTAGATCCAGCTGGTCTGTCATAATATAATAGAGACAGTAGATCAAGCTGGTCTGTCAAAATACAATAGACAGTATATCTACCTGGTCTGTCATAATATAGAGACAGTAGATCAAGCTGGTCTGTCATAATATAATAGAGACAGTAGATCTAGCTGGTCTGTCATAATACAATAGAGCCAGTAGATCTAGCTGGTCTGTCATAATATAATAGAGACAGTAGATCTAGCTGGTATGTCATAATACAATTGAGACAGTATATCTAGCTGGTCTGTCATAATATAATAGAGACAGTAGATACAGCTGGTCTGTGATAATATAATAGAGACAGTAGATCAAGCTGGTCTGTCAAAATATAATAGAGACAGTAGATCTAGCTGGTCTGTTAAAATATAACAGAGACAGTAGATCTAGCTGATCTGTCATAATATTATAGAGACAGTAGATCTACCTGGTCTGTCAAAATATAACAGAGACAGTAGATCTAGCTGGTCTGTCATATAATAGAGACAGTAGCTATAGCTGGTCTGTCATAGTATAATAGAGACAGTAGATCTAGCTCGTATGTCATAATACAATTGAGACAGTAGATCTAGCTGGTCTGTCATAATATAATAGAGACAGTAGATCTAGCTGGTCTGTCATAATACAATAGAGACAGTAGATCTTGCTGGTCTTTGATAATACAATAGAGACAGTAGATCTACCTGGTCTGTCATAATATAATAGAGACAGTAGATCAAGCTGGTCTGCCAAAATACAATAGAGACAGTAGATCTACCTGGTCTGTCATAATATAATAGAGACAGTAGATCAAGCTGGTCTGTCATAATATAATAGAGACAGTAGATCTAGCTGGTCTGTCATAATATAATAGAGACAGTAGATACAGCTGGTCTGTGATAATATAATAGAGACAGTAGATCAAGCTGGTCTGTCAAAATATAATAGAGACAGTAGATCTAGCTGGTCTGTTAAAATATAACAGAGACAGTAGATCTAGCTGATCTGTCATAATATTATAGAGACAGTAGATCTACCTGGTCTGTCAAAATATAATAGAGCCAGTAGATCTAGCTGGTCTGTCATATAATAGAGACAGTAGCTATAGCTGGTCTGTCATAGTATAATAGAGACAGTAGATCAAGCTGGTCTGTCAAAATATAATAGAGCCAGTAGATCTAACTGGTCTGTCATATTATAATAGAGACAGTAGATCTAGCTGATCTGTCATAATATAATAGAGACAGTAGATCTAGCTGGTCTGTCATAATACAATAGAGCCAGTAGATCTAGCTGGTCTGTCATAATATAATAGAGACAGTAGATCAAGCTGGTCTGTCAAAATATAACAGAGACAGTAGTTCTAGCTGGTCTGTCATAATATAATAGAGACAGTAGATCTAGCTGGTCTGTCATAATATAATAGAGACAGTAGATCAAGCTGGTCTGTCAAAATACAATAGAGCCAGTAGATCTAGCTGGTCTGTCATAATATAATAGAGACAGTAGATCCAGCTGGTCTGTCATAATATAATAGAGACAGTAGATCAAGCTGGTCTGTCAAAATACAATAGACAGTATATCTACCTGGTCTGTCATAATATAGAGACAGTAGATCAAGCTGGTCTGTCATAATATAATAGAGACAGTAGATCTAGCTGGTCTGTCATAATACAATAGAGCCAGTAGATCTAGCTGGTCTGTCATAATATAATAGAGACAGTAGATCTAGCTGGTATGTCATAATACAATTGAGACAGTATATCTAGCTGGTCTGTCATAATATAATAGAGACAGTAGATACAGCTGGTCTGTGATAATATAATAGAGACAGTAGATCAAGCTGGTCTGTCAAAATATAATAGAGACAGTAGATCTAGCTGGTCTGTTAAAATATAACAGAGACAGTAGATCTAGCTGATCTGTCATAATATTATAGAGACAGTAGATCTACCTGGTCTGTCAAAATATAACAGAGACAGTAGATCTAGCTGGTCTGTCATATAATAGAGACAGTAGCTATAGCTGGTCTGTCATAGTATAATAGAGACAGTAGATCTAGCTCGTATGTCATAATACAATTGAGACAGTAGATCTAGCTGGTCTGTCATAATATAATAGAGACAGTAGATCTAGCTGGTCTGTCATAATACAATAGAGACAGTAGATCTTGCTGGTCTTTGATAATACAATAGAGACAGTAGATCTACCTGGTCTGTCATAATATAATAGAGACAGTAGATCAAGCTGGTCTGCCAAAATACAATAGAGACAGTAGATCTACCTGGTCTGTCATAATATAATAGAGACAGTAGATCAAGCTGGTCTGTCATAATATAATAGAGACAGTAGATCTAGCTGGTCTGTCATAATATAATAGAGACAGTAGATACAGCTGGTCTGTGATAATATAATAGAGACAGTAGATCAAGCTGGTCTGTCAAAATATAATAGAGACAGTAGATCTAGCTGGTCTGTTAAAATATAATAGAGACAGTAGATCTAGCTGATCTGTCATAATATTATAGAGACAGTAGATCTACCTGGTCTGTCAAAAATATAATAGAGCCAGTAGATCTAGCTGGTCTGTCATATAATAGAGACAGTAGCTATAGCTGGTCTGTCATAGTATAATAGAGACAGTAGATCAAGCTGGTCTGTCAAAATATAATAGAGCCAGTAGATCTAACTGGTCTGTCATATTATAATAGAGACAGTAGATCTAGCTGATCTGTCATAATATAATAGAGACAGTAGATCTAGCTGGTCTGTCATAATACAATAGAGCCAGTAGATCTAGCTGGTCTGTCATAATATAATAGAGACAGTAGATCAAGCTGGTCTGCCAAAATACAATAGAGACAGTAGATCTACCTGGTCTGTCATAATATAATAGAGACAGTAGATCTAGCTCGTATGTCATAATACAATTGAGACAGTAGATCTAGCTGGTCTGTCATAATATAATAGAGACAGTAGATCTAGCTGGTCTGTCATAATACAATAGAGACAGTAGATCTTGCTGGTCTTTGATAAATATAGTAGAGACAGTAGATCTACCTGGTCTGTCATAATATAAAAGAGACAGTAGATCAAGCTGGTCTGTCAAAATATAACAGAGACAGTAGTTCTAGCTGGTCTGTCATAATATAATAGAGACAGTAGATCTAGCTGGTCTGTCATAATATAATAGAGACAGTAGATCTAGCTGATCTGTCATAATATAATAGAGCCAGTAGATCTCGCTGGTCTGTCATAATACAATAGAGCCAGTAGATCTAGCGGGTCTGTCATAATATAATAGAGAGAGTAGATCAAGCTGGTCTGTCAAAATACAATAGAGACAGTAGATCTAGCTGGTCTGTCATAATATAATAGAGAGTAGATCAAGCTGGTCTGTCATAATATAATAGAGACAGTAGATCTAGCTGGTCTGTCATAATATAACAGAGACAGTAGTTCTAGCTGGTCTGTCATAATATAATAGAGACAGTAGATCTAGCTGGTCTGTCATAATATAATAGAGACAGTAGATCAAGCTGGTCTGTCAAAATACAATAGAGCCAGTAGATCTAGCTGGTCTGTCATAATATAATAGAGACAGTAGATCCAGCTGGTCTGTCATAATATAATAGAGACAGTAGATCAAGCTGGTCTGTCAAAATACAATAGACAGTATATCTACCTGGTCTGTCATAATATAGAGACAGTAGATCAAGCTGGTCTGTCATAATATAATAGAGACAGTAGATCTAGCTGGTCTGTCATAATACAATAGAGCCAGTAGATCTAGCTGGTCTGTCATAATATAATAGAGACAGTAGATCTAGCTGGTATGTCATAATACAATTGAGACAGTATATCTAGCTGGTCTGTCATAATATAATAGAGACAGTAGATACAGCTGGTCTGTGATAATATAATAGAGACAGTAGATCAAGCTGGTCTGTCAAAATATAATAGAGACAGTAGATCTAGCTGGTCTGTTAAAATATAACAGAGACAGTAGATCTAGCTGATCTGTCATAATATAATAGAGACAGTAGATCTACCTGGTCTGTCAAATATAATAGAGACAGTAGATCTAGCTGGTCTGTCATATAATAGAGACAGTAGCTATAGCTGGTCTGTCATAGTATAATAGAGACAGTAGATCTAGCTGGTCTGTCATAATATAATTGAGACAGTAGATCTAGCTGGTCTGTCATAATATAATAGAGACAGTAGATCTAGCTGGTATGTCATAATACAATAGAGACAGTAGATCTTGCTGGTCTTTGATAATACAATAGAGACAGTAGATCTACCTGGTCTGTCATAATATAATAGAGACAGTAGATCAAGCTGGTCTGTCAAAATATAACAGAGACAGTAGTTCTAGCTGGTCTGTCATAATATAATAGAGACAGTAGATCTAGCTGGTCTGTCATAATATAATAGAGACAGTAGATCTAGCTGATCTGTCATAATATAATAGAGCCAGTAGATCTCGCTGGTCTGTCATAATACAATAGAGCCAGTAGATCTAGCGGTCTGTCATAATATAATAGAGAGAGTAGATCAAGCTGGTCTGTCAAAATACAATAGACAGTAGATCTACCTGGTCTGTCATAATATAGAGACAGTAGATCAAGCTGGTCTGTCATAATATAATAGAGACAGTAGATCTAGCTGGTCTGTCATAATACAATAGAGCCAGTAGATCTAGCTGGTCTGTCATAATATAATAGAGACAGTAGATCTAGCTGGTATGTCATAATACAATTGAGACAGTATATCTAGCTGGTCTGTCATAATACAATAGAGACAGTAGATCTTGCTGGTCTTTGATAATACAATAGAGACAGTAGATCTACCTGGTCTTTCAAAATATAATAGAGACAGTAGATCTAGCTGGTCTGTCAAAATATAACAGAGACAGTAGATCTAGCTGGTCTGTCATAATATTATAGAGACAGTAGATCTACCTGGTCTGTCAAAATATAACAGAGACAGTAGATCTAGCTGGTCTGTCATATAATAGAGACAGTAGCTATAGCTGGTCTGTCATAGTATAATAGAGACAGTAGATCAAGCTGGTCTGTCAAAATATAATAGAGCCAGTAGATCTCGCTGGTCTGTCATATTATAATAGAGACAGTAGATCTAGCTGATCTGTCATAATATAATAGAGACAGTAGATCCAGCTGGTCTGTCATAATATAATAGAGACAGTAGATCAAGCTGGTCTGTCAAAATACAATAGACAGTAGATCTACCTGGTCTGTCATAATATAGAGACAGTAGATCAAGCTGGTCTGTCATAATATAATAGAGACAGTAGATCTAGCTGGTCTGTCATAATATAATAGAGACTGTAGATCAAGCTGGTCTGTCAAAATACAATAGACAGTAGATCTACCTGGTCTGTCATAATATAGAGACAGTAGATCAAGCTGGTCTGTCATAATATAATAGAGACAGTAGATCTAGCTGGTCTGTCATAATATAATAGAGACAGTAGATCTAGCTGGTCTGTCATAATACAATAGAGCCAGTAGATCTAGCTGGTCTGTCATAATATAATAGAGACAGTAGATCTAGCTGGTGTGTCATAATACAATTGAGACAGTATATCTAGCTGGTCTGTCATAATACAATAGAGACAGTAGATCTTGCTGGTCTTTGATAATACAATAGAGACAGTAGATCTACCTGGTCTGTCATAATATAATAGAGACAGTAGATCAAGCTGGTCTGCCAAAATACAATAGAGACAGTAG
Organism: Oncorhynchus keta; assembly: GCF_023373465.1. Lineage (NCBI taxonomy): Eukaryota > Metazoa > Chordata > Actinopteri > Salmoniformes > Salmonidae > Oncorhynchus > Oncorhynchus keta. The sequence goes on along the minus strand of NW_026277056.1, from coordinate 87,913 downwards.
ATCTACCTGGTCTGTCATAATATAATAGAGACAGTAGATCAAGCTGGTCTGTCATAATATAATAGAGACAGTAGATCAAGCTGGTCTGCCAAAATACAATAGAGACAGTAGATCTACCTGGTCTGTCATAATATAATAGAGACAGTAGATCAAGCTGGTCTGTCATAATATAATAGAGACAGTAGATCTAGCTGGTCTGTCATAATACAATAGAGACAGTAGATACAGCTGGTCTGTGATAATATAATAGAGACAGTAGATCAAGCTGGTCTTTCAAAATATAATAGAGACAGTAGATCTAGCTGGTCTGTCAAAATATAACAGAGACAGTAGATCTAGCTGGTCTGTCATAATATTATAGAGACAGTAGATCTACCTGGTCTGTCAAAATATAACAGAGACAGTAGATCTAGCTGGTCTGTCATATAATAGAGACAGTAGCTATAGCTGGTCTGTCATAGTATAATAGAGACAGTAGATCAAGCTGGTCTGTCAAAATATAATAGAGCCAGTAGATCTCGCTGGTCTGTCATAATATAATAGAGACAGTAGATACAGCTGGTCTGTGATAATATAATAGAGACAGTAGATCAAGCTGGTCTGTCAAAATATAATAGAGACAGTAGATCTAGCTGGTCTGTTAAAATATAACAGAGACAGTAGATCTAGCTGATCTGTCATAATATTATAGAGACAGTAGATCTACCTGGTCTGTCAAAATATAATAGAGCCAGTAGATCTAGCTGGTCTGTCATATAATAGAGACAGTAGCTATAGCTGGTCTGTCATAGTATAATAGAGACAGTAGATCAAGCTGGTCTGTCAAAATATAATAGAGCCAGTAGATCTAACTGGTCTGTCATATTATAATAGAGACAGTAGATCTAGCTGATCTGTCATAATATAATAGAGACAGTAGATCTAGCTGGTCTGTCATAATACAATAGAGCCAGTAGATCTAGCTGGTCTGTCATAATATAATAGAGACAGTAGATCAAGCTGGTCTGCCAAAATACAATAGAGACAGTAGATCTACCTGGTCTGTCATAATATAATAGAGACAGTAGATCTAGCTCGTATGTCATAATACAATTGAGACAGTAGATCTAGCTGGTCTGTCATAATATAATAGAGACAGTAGATCTAGCTGGTCTGTCATAATACAATAGAGACAGTAGATCTTGCTGGTCTTTGATAATACAATAGAGACAGTAGATCTACCTGGTCTGTCATAATATAATAGAGACAGTAGATCAAGCTGGTCTGTCAAAATATAACAGAGACAGTAGTTCTAGCTGGTCTGTCATAATATAATAGAGACAGTAGATCTAGCTGGTCTGTCATAATATAATAGAGACAGTAGATCTAGCTGATCTGTCATAATATAATAGAGCCAGTAGATCTCGCTGGTCTGTCATAATACAATAGAGCCAGTAGATCTAGCGGGTCTGTCATAATATAATAGAGAGAGTAGATCAAGCTGGTCTGTCAAAATACAATAGAGACAGTAGATCTAGCGGTCTGTCATAATATAATAGACAGAGTAGATCAAGCTGGTCTGTCATAATATAATAGAGACAGTAGATCAAGCTGGTCTGTCAAAATATAACAGAGACAGTAGTTCTAGCTGGTCTGTCATAATATAATAGAGACAGTAGATCTAGCTGGTCTGTCATAATATAATAGAGACAGTAGATCAAGCTGGTCTGTCAAAATACAATAGAGCCAGTAGATCTAGCTGGTCTGTCATAATATAATAGAGACAGTAGATCCAGCTGGTCTGTCATAATATAATAGAGACAGTAGATCAAGCTGGTCTGTCAAAATACAATAGACAGTATATCTACCTGGTCTGTCATAATATAGAGACAGTAGATCAAGCTGGTCTGTCATAATATAATAGAGACAGTAGATCTAGCTGGTCTGTCATAATACAATAGAGCCAGTAGATCTAGCTGGTCTGTCATAATATAATAGAGACAGTAGATCTAGCTGGTATGTCATAATACAATTGAGACAGTATATCTAGCTGGTCTGTCATAATATAATAGAGACAGTAGATACAGCTGGTCTGTGATAATATAATAGAGACAGTAGATCAAGCTGGTCTGTCAAAATATAATAGAGACAGTAGATCTAGCTGGTCTGTTAAAATATAACAGAGACAGTAGATCTAGCTGGTCTGTCATAATATTATAGAGACAGTAGATCTACCTGGTCTGTCAAAATATAACAGAGACAGTAGATCTAGCTGGTCTGTCATATAATAGAGACAGTAGCTATAGCTGGTCTGTCATAGTATAATAGAGACAGTAGATCTAGCTCGTATGTCATAATACAATTGAGACAGTAGATCTAGCTGGTCTGTCATAATATAATAGAGACAGTAGATCTAGCTGGTCTGTCATAATACAATAGAGACAGTAGATCTTGCTGGTCTTTGATAATACAATAGAGACAGTAGATCTACCTGGTCTGTCATAATATAATAGAGACAGTAGATCAAGCTGGTCTGTCAAAATATAACAGAGACAGTAGTTCTAGCTGGTCTGTCATAATATAATAGAGACAGTAGATCTAGCTGGTCTGTCATAATATAATAGAGACAGTAGATCTAGCTGATCTGTCATAATATAATAGAGCCAGTAGATCTCGCTGGTCTGTCATAATACAATAGAGCCAGTAGATCTAGCGGGTCTGTCATAATATAATAGAGAGAGTAGATCAAGCTGGTCTGTCAAAATACAATAGACAGTAGATCTACCTGGTCTGTCATAATATAGAGACAGTAGATCAAGCTGGTCTGTCATAATATAATAGAGACAGTAGATCTAGCTGGTCTGTCATAATACAATAGAGCCAGTAGATCTAGCTGGTCTGTCATAATATAATAGAGACAGTAGATCTAGCTGGTATGTCATAATACAATTGAGACAGTATATCTAGCTGGTCTGTCATAATACAATAGAGACAGTAGATCTTGCTGGTCTTTGATAATACAATAGAGACAGTAGATCTACCTGGTCTTTCAAAATATAATAGAGACAGTAGATCTAGCTGGTCTGTCAAAATATAACAGAGACAGTAGATCTAGCTGGTCTGTCATAATATTATAGAGACAGTAGATCTACCTGGTCTGTCAAAATATAACAGAGACAGTAGATCTAGCTGGTCTGTCATATAATAGAGACAGTAGCTATAGCTGGTCTGTCATAATATAATAGAGACAGTAGATCAAGCTGGTCTGTCAAAATATAATAGAGCCAGTAGATCTCGCTGGTCTGTCATATTATAATAGAGACAGTAGATCTAGCTGATCTGTCATAATATAATAGAGACAGTAGATCCAGCTGGTCTGTCATAATATAATAGAGACAGTAGATCAAGCTGGTCTGTCAAAATACAATAGACAGTAGATCTACCTGGTCTGTCATAATATAGAGACAGTAGATCAAGCTGGTCTGTCATAATATAATAGAGACAGTAGATCTAGCTGGTCTGTCATAATATAATAGAGACTGTAGATCAAGCTGGTCTGTCAAAATACAATAGACAGTAGATCTACCTGGTCTGTCATAATATAGAGACAGTAGATCAAGCTGGTCTGTCATAATATAATAGAGACAGTAGATCTAGCTGGTCTGTCATAATATAATAGAGACAGTAGATCTAGCTGGTCTGTCATAATACAATAGAGCCAGTAGATCTAGCTGGTCTGTCATAATATAATAGAGACAGTAGATCTAGCTGGTGTGTCATAATACAATTGAGACAGTATATCTAGCTGGTCTGTCATAATACAATAGAGACAGTAGATCTTGCTGGTCTTTGATAATACAATAGAGACAGTAGATCTACCTGGTCTGTCATAATATAATAGAGACAGTAGATCAAGCTGGTCTGCCAAAATACAATAGAGACAGTAGATCTACCTGGTCTGTCATAATATAATAGAGACAGTAGATCAAGCTGGTCTGTCATAATATAATAGAGACAGTAGATCAAGCTGGTCTGCCAAAATACAATAGAGACAGTAGATCTACCTGGTCTGTCATAATATAATAGAGACAGTAGATCAAGCTGGTCTGTCATAATATAATAGAGACAGTAGATCTAGCTGGTCTGTCATAATACAATAGAGACAGTAGATACAGCTGGTCTGTGATAATATAATAGAGACAGTAGATCAAGCTGGTCTTTCAAAATATAATAGAGACAGTAGATCTAGCTGGTCTGTCAAAATATAACAGAGACAGTAGATCTAGCTGGTCTGTCATAATATTATAGAGACAGTAGATCTACCTGGTCTGTCAAAATATAACAGAGACAGTAGATCTAGCTGGTCTGTCATATAATAATAGAGACAGTAGCTATAGCTGGTCTGTCATAGTATAATAGAGACAGTAGATCAAGCTGGTCTGTCAAAATATAATAGAGCCAGTAGATCTCGCTGGTCTGTCATATTATAATAGAGACAGTAGATCTAGCTGATCTGTCATAATATAATAGAGACAGTAGATCCAGCTGGTCTGTCATAATATAATAGAGACAGTAGATCAAGCTGGTCTGTCAAAATACAATAGACAGTAGATCTACCTGGTCTGTCATAATATAGAGACAGTAGATCAAGCTGGTCTGTCATAATATAATAGAGACAGTAGATCTAGCTGGTCTGTCATAATATAATAGAGACTGTAGATCAAGCTGGTCTGTCAAAATACAATAGACAGTAGATCTACCTGGTCTGTCATAATATAGAGACAGTAGATCAAGCTGGTCTGTCATAATATAATAGAGACAGTAGATCTAGCTGGTCTGTCATAATATAATAGAGACAGTAGATCAAGCTGGTCTGTCAAAATATAACAGAGACAGTAGTTCTAGCTGGTCTGTCATAATATAATAGAGACAGTAGATCTAGCTGGTCTGTCATAATACAATAGAGACAGTAGATCTACCTGGTCTGTCATAATATAATAGAGACAGTAGATCAAGCTGGTCTGTCAAAATATAACAGAGACAGTAGTTCTAGCTGGTCTGTCATAATATAATATAGACAGTAGATCAAGCTGGTCTGTCATAATATAATAGAGACAATAGATCAAGCTGGTCTGTCAAAATATAATAGAGACAGTAGATCTAGCTGGTCTGTCATAATATAATAGCGACAGTAGATCTAGCTGGTATGTCAAACAATAGAGACAGTAGATCAAGCTGGTCTGCCAAAATACAATAGAGACAGTAGATCTACCTGGTCTGTCATAATATAATAGAGACAGTAGATCAACCTGGTCTGTCAAAATATAACAGAGACAGTAGTTCTAGCTGGTCTGTCATAATATAATAGAGACAGTAGATCAAGCTGGTCTGTCAAAATACAATAGAGCCAGTAGATCTAGCTGGTCTGTCATAATATAATAGAGACAGTAGATCCAGCTGGTCTGTCATAATATAATAGAGACAGTAGATCAAGCTGGTCTGTCAAAATACAATAGACAGTAGATCTACCTGGTCTGTCATAATATAGAGACAGTAGATCAATCTGGTCTGTCATAATATAATAGAGACAGTAGATCTAGCTGGTCTGTCATAATATAACAGAGACAGTAGATCAAGCTGGTCTGTCAAAATACAATAGACAGTAGATCTACCTGGTCTGTCATAATATAGAGACAGTAGATCAAGCTGGTCTGCCAAAATACAATAGAGACAGTAGATCTACCTGGTCTGTCATAATATAATAGAGACAGTAGATCAAGCTGGTCTGTCAAAATAACAGAGACAGTAGTTCTAGCTGGTCTGTCATAATATAATAGAGACAGTAGATCTAGCTGGTCTGTCATAATACAATAGAGCCAGTAGATCTAGCTGGTCTGTCATAATATAATAGAGCCATTAGATCTAGCTGGTCTGTCATATTATAATAGAGACAGTAGATCTACCTGGTCTGTCATAATATAATAGAGACAGTAGATCAAGCTGGTCTGTCAAAATATAATAGAGACAGTAGATCTAGCTGGTATGTCATAATATAATAGAGACAGTAGATCAAGCTGGTCTGTCAAAATACAATAGACAGTAGATCTACCTGGTCTGTCATAATATAGAGACAGTAGATCAAGCTGGTCTGTCATAATATAATAGAGACAGTAGATCTAGCTGGTCTGTCATAATACAATAGAGCCAGTAGATCTAGCTGGTCTGTCATAATATAATAGAGACAGTAGATCTAGCTGGTATGTCATAATACAATTGAGACAGTATATCTAGCTGGTCTGTCATAATACAATAGAGACAGTAGATCTTGCTGGTCTTTGATAATACAATAGAGACAGTAGATCTACCTGGTCTGTCATAATATAATAGAGACAGTAGATCAAGCTGGTCTGCCAAAATACAATAGAGACAGTAGATCTACCTGGTCTGTCATAATATAATAGAGACAGTAGATCAAGCTGGTCTGTCATAATATAATAGAGACAGTAGATCAAGCTGGTCTGCCAAAATACAATAGAGACAGTAGATCTACCTGGTCTGTCATAATATAATAGAGACAGTAGATCAAGCTGGTCTGTCATAATATAATAGAGACAGTAGATCTAGCTGGTCTGTCATAATATAATAGAGACAGTAGATACAGCTGGTCTGTGATAATATAATAGAGACAGTAGATCAAGCTGGTCTGTCAAAATATAATAGAGACAGTAGATCTAGCTGGTCTGTTAAAATATAACAGAGACAGTAGATCTAGCTGATCTGTCATAATATTATAGAGACAGTAGATCTAGCTGGTCTGTCATATAATAGAGACAGTAGCTATAGCTGGTCTGTCATAGTATAATAGAGACAGTAGATCAAGCTGGTCTGTCAAAATATAATAGAGCCAGTAGATCTCGCTGGTCTGTCATATTATAATAGAGACAGTAGATCTAGCTGATCTGTCATAATATAATAGAGACAGTAGATCCAGCTGGTCTGTCATAATATAATAGAGACAGTAGATCAAGCTGGTCTGTCAAAATACAATAGACAGTAGATCTACCTGGTCTGTCATAATATAGAGACAGTAGATCAAGCTGGTCTGTCATAATATAATAGAGACAGTAGATCTAGCTGGTCTGTCATAATATAATAGAGACTGTAGATCAAGCTGGTCTGTCAAAATACAATAGACAGTAGATCTACCTGGTCTGTCATAATATAGAGACAGTAGATCAAGCTGGTCTGTCATAATATAATAGAGACAGTAGATCTAGCTGGTCTGTCATATAATAGAGACAGTAGCTATAGCTGGTCTGTCATAGTATAATAGAGACAGTAGATCAAGCTGGTCTGTCAAAATATAATAGAGCCAGTAGATCTAACTGGTCTGTCATATTATAATAGAGACAGTAGATCAAGCTGGTCTGTCAAAATATAACAGAGACAGTAGATCTAGCTGGTCTGTCATATAATAGAGACAGTAGCTATAGCTGGTCTGTCATAGTATAATAGAGACAGTAGATCAAGCTGGTCTGTCAAAATATAATAGAGCCAGTAGATCTAACTGGTCTGTCATATTATAATAGAGACAGTAGATCTAGCTGATCTGTCATAATATAATAGAGACAGTAGATCTAGCTGGTCTGTCATAATACAATAGAGCCAGTAGATCTAGCTGGTCTGTCATAATATAATAGAGACAGTAGATCAAGCTGGTCTGCCAAAATACAATAGAGACAGTAGATCTACCTGGTCTGTCATAATATAATAGAGACAGTAGATCTAGCTCGTATGTCATAATACAATTGAGACAGTAGATCTAGCTGGTCTGTCATAATATAATAGAGACAGTAGATCTAGCTGGTCTGTCATAATACAATAGAGACAGTAGATCTTGCTGGTCTTTGATAATACAATAGAGACAGTAGATCTACCTGGTCTGTCATAATATAATAGAGACAGTAGATCAAGCTGGTCTGTCAAAATATAACAGAGACAGTAGTTCTAGCTGGTCTGTCATAATATAATAGAGACAGTAGATCTAGCTGGTCTGTCATAATATAATAGAGACAGTAGATCAAGCTGGTCTGTCAAAATACAATAGAGCCAGTAGATCTAGCTGGTCTGTCATAATATAATAGAGACAGTAGATCCAGCTGGTCTGTCATAATATAATAGAGACAGTAGATCAAGCTGGTCTGTCAAAATACAATAGACAGTAGATCTACCTGGTCTGTCATAATATAGAGACAGTAGATCAAGCTGGTCTGTCATAATATAATAGAGACAGTAGATCTAGCTGGTCTGTCATAATACAATAGAGCCAGTAGATCTAGCTGGTCTGTCATAATATAATAGAGACAGTAGATCTAGCTGGTATGTCATAATACAATTGAGACAGTATATCTAGCTGGTCTGTCATAATACAATAGAGACAGTAGATCTTGCTGGTCTTTGATAATACAATAGAGACAGTAGATCTACCTGGTCTGTCATAATATAATAGAGACAGTAGATCAAGCTGGTCTGCCAAAATACAATAGAGACAGTAGATCTACATGGTCTGTCATAATATAATAGAGACAGTAGATCAAGCTGGTCTGTCATAATATAATAGAGACAGTAGATCAAGCTGGTCTGCCAAAATACAATAGAGACAGTAGATCTACCTGGTCTGTCATAATATAATAGAGACAGTAGATCAAGCTGGTCTGTCATAATATAATAGAGACAGTAGATCTAGCTGGTCTGTCATAATACAATAGAGACAGTAGATACAGCTGGTCTGTGATAATATAATAGAGACAGTAGATCAAGCTGGTCTTTCAAAATATAATAGAGACAGTAGATCTAGCTGGTCTGTCAAAATATAACAGAGACAGTAGATCTAGCTGGTCTGTCATAATATTATAGAGACAGTAGATCTACCTGGTCTGTCAAAATATAACAGAGACAGTAGATCTAGCTGGTCTGTCATATAATAGAGACAGTAGCTATAGCTGGTCTGTCATAGTATAATAGAGACAGTAGATCAAGCTGGTCTGTCAAAATATAATAGAGCCAGTAGATCTCGCTGGTCTGTCATATTATAATAGAAACAGTAGATCTAGCTGATCTGTCATAATATAATAGAGACAGTAGATCCAGCTGGTCTGTCATAATATAATAGAGACAGTAGATCAAGCTGGTCTGTCAAAATACAATAGACAGTAGATCTACCTGGTCTGTCATAATATAGAGACAGTAGATCAGCTGGTCTGTCATAATATAATAGAGACAGTAGATCTAGCTGGTCTGTCATAATATAATAGAGACTGTAGATCAAGCTGGTCTGTCAAAATACAATAGACAGTAGATCTACCTGGTCTGTCATAATATAGAGACAGTAGATCAAGCTGGTCTGTCATAATATAATAGAGACAGTAGATCTAGCTGGTCTGTCATAATATAATAGAGACAGTAGATCAAGCTGGTCTGTCAAAATATAACAGAGACAGTAGTTCTAGCTGGTCTGTCATAATATAATAGAGACAGTAGATCTAGCTGGTCTGTCATAATACAATAGAGACAGTAGATCTACCTGGTCTGTCATAATATAATAGAGACAGTAGATCAAGCTGGTCTGTCAAAATATAACAGAGACAGTAGTTCTAGCTGGTCTGCCATAATATAATATAGACAGTAGATCAAGCTGGTCTGTCATAATATAATAGAGACAATAGATCAAGCTGGTCTGTCAAAATATAATAGAGACAGTAGATCTAGCTGGTCTGTCATAATATAATAGCGACAGTAGATCTAGCTGGTATGTCAAACAATAGAGACAGTAGATCAAGCTGGTCTGCCAAAATACAATAGAGACAGTAGATCTACCTGGTCTGTCATAATATAATAGAGACAGTAGATCAACCTGGTCTGTCAAATATAACAGAGACAGTAGTTCTAGCTGGTCTGTCATAATATAATAGAGACAGTAGATCAAGCTGGTCTGTCAAAATACAATAGAGCCAGTAGATCTAGCTGGTCTGTCATAATATAATAGAGACAGTAGATCCAGCTGGTCTGTCATAATATAATAGAGACAGTAGATCAAGCTGGTCTGTCAAAATACAATAGACAGTAGATCTACCTGGTCTGTCATAATATAGAGACAGTAGATCAATCTGGTCTGTCATAATATAATAGAGACAGTAGATCTAGCTGGTCTGTCATAATATAACAGAGACAGTAGATCAAGCTGGTCTGTCAAAATACAATAGACAGTAGATCTACCTGGTCTGTCATAATATAGAGACAGTAGATCAAGCTGGTCTGCCAAAATACAATAGAGACAGTAGATCTACCTGGTCTGTCATAATATAATAGAGACAGTAGATCAAGCTGGTCTGTCAAAATAACAGAGACAGTAGTTCTAGCTGGTCTGTCATAATATAATAGAGACAGTAGATCTAGCTGGTCTGTCATAATACAATAGAGCCAGTAGATCTAGCTGGTCTGTCATAATATAATAGAGCCATTAGATCTAGCTGGTCTGTCATATTATAATAGAGACAGTAGATCTACCTGGTCTGTCATAATATAATAGAGACAGTAGATCAAGCTGGTCTGTCAAAATATAATAGAGACAGTAGATCTAGCTGGTATGTCATAATGTAATAGAGACAGTAGATCTAGCTGGTATGTCATAATATAATAGAGACAGTAGATCAAGCTGGTCTGTCAAAATATAATAGAGACAGTAGATCTAGCTGGTATGTCATAATGTAATAGAGACAGTAGATCTACCTGGTCTGTCATAATATAATAGAGACAGTAGATGAAGCTGGTCTGTCATAATATAATTGAGACAGTAGATCTAGCTGGTCTGTCATAATATAATAGAGACAGTAGATCTAGCTGATCTGTCATAATATAATAGAGACAGTAGATGAAGCTGGTCTGTCATAATATAATTGAGACAGTAGATCTAGCTGGTCTGTCATAATATAATAGAGACAGTAGATCTAGCTGATCTGTCATAATACAATAGAGCCAGTAGATCTAGCTGGTCTGTCATAATATAATAGAGCCATTAGATCTAGCTGGTCTGTCATATTATAATAGAGACAGTAGATCTACCTGGTCTGTCATAATATAATAGAGACAGTAGATCAAGCTGGTCTGTCAAAATATAACAGAGAGTAGTTCTAGCTGGTCTGTCATAATGTAATAGAGACAGTAGATCTAGCTGGTATGTCATAATATAATAGAGACAGTAGATCAAGTTGGTCTGTCAAAATACAATAGAGACAGTAGATCTACCTGGTCTGTCATAATATAATAGAGACAGTAGATCAAGCTGGTCTGTCATAATATAATTGAGACAGTAGATCTAGCTGGTCTGTCATAATATAATAGAGACAGTAGATCTAGCTGGTCTGTCATAATATAATAGAGACAGTAGATCAAGCTGGTCTGTCAAAATACAATAGAGCCAGTAGATCTAGCTGGTCTGTCATAATATAATAGAGACAGTAGATCCAGCTGGTCTGTCATAATATAATAGAGATAGTAGATCAAGCTGGTCTGTCAAAATACAATAGACAGTATAACTACCTGGTCTGTCATAATATAGAGACAGTAGATCAAGCTGGTCTGTCATAATATAATAGAGACAGCAGATCTAGCTGGTCTGTCATAATATAATAGAGACAGTAGATCAAGCTGGTCTGTCAAAATACAATAGACAGTAGATCTACCTGGTCTGTCATAATATAGAGACAGTAGATCAAGCTGGTCTGTCATAATATAATAGAGACAGTAGATCTAGCTGGTCTGTCATAATATAATAGAGACAGTAGATCTAGCTGATCTGTCATAATATAATAGAGACAGTAGATCTAGCTAGTCTGTCATAATATTATAGAGACAGTAGATCTAGCTGGTCTGTCATAATACAATAGAGACAGTAGATCTAGCTGGTCTGTCATAATATAATAGAGCCATTAGATCTAGCTGGTCTGTCATATTATAATAGAGACAGTAGATCTACCTGGTCTGTCATAATATAATAGAGACAGTAGATCAAGCTGGTCTGTCAAAATATAACAGAGAGTAGTTCTAGCTGGTCTGTCATAATGTAATAGAGACAGTAGATCTAGCTGGTATGTCATAATATAATAGAGACAGTAGATCAAGCTGGTCTGTCAAAATACAATAGAGACAGTAGATCTACCTGGTCTGTCATAATATAATAGAGACAGTAGATCAAGCTGGTCTGTCATAATATAATTGAGACAGTAGATCTAGCTGGTCTGTCATAATATAATAGAGACAGTAGATCTAGCTGGTCTGTCATAATATAATAGAGACAGTAGATCAAGCTGGTCTGTCAAAATACAATAGAGCCAGTAGATCTAGCTGGTCTGTCATAATATAATAGAGACAGTAGATCCAGCTGGTCTGTCATAATATAATAGAGATAGTAGATCAAGCTGGTCTGTCAAAATACAATAGACAGTAGATCTACCTGGTCTGTCATAATATAGAGACAGTAGATCAAGCTGGTCTGTCATAATATAATAGAAAAGTAGATCTAGCTGGTCTGTCATAATATAATAGAGACAGTAGATCAAGCTGGTCTGTCATAATATAATAGAGACAGTAGATCTAGCTGATCTGTCATAATATAATAGAGACAGTAGATCTAGCTAGTCTGTCATAATGTTATAGAGACAGTAGATCTAGCTGGTCTGTCATAATATAATAGAGACAGTAGATCTAGCTGATCTGTCATAATATAATAGAGACAGTAGATCTAGCTAGTCTGTCATAATGTTATAGAGACAGTAGATCTAGCTGGTCTTTCATAATACAATAGAGACAGTAGATCAAGCTGGTCTGTCAAAATATAACAGAGACAGTAGTTCTCGCTGGTCTGTCATAATATAATAGAGACAGTAGATCTAGCTGATCTGTCATAATATAATAGAGACAGTAGATCTAGCTCGTATGTCATAATATAATTGAGACAGTAGATCTACCTGGTCTGTCATAATACAATAGAGACAGTAGATATTGCTGGTCTTTGATAATACAATAGAGACAGTAGATCTACCTGGTCTGTCATAATATAATAGAGACAGTAGATCAAGCTGGTCTGTCAAAATATAACAGAGACAGTAGTTCTAGCTGGTCTGTCATAATATAATAGAGACAGTAGATCTAGCTGGTCTGTCATAATACAATAGAGCCAGTAGATCTAGCGGGTCTGTAATAATATAATAGAGAGAGTAGATCAAGCTGGTCTGTCAAAATATAACAGAGACAGTAGTTCTAGCTGGTCTGTCATAATATAATAGAGACAGTAGATCAAGCTGGTCTGTCATAATACAATAGAGACAGTAGATCTTGCTGGTCTTTGATAATACAATAGAGACAGTAGATCTACCTGGTCTGTCATAATATAATAGAGACAGTAGATCAAGCTGGTCTGTCAAAATATAACAGAGACAGTAGTTCTAGCTGGTCTGACATAATATAATAGAGCCAGTAGATCTAGCTGGTCTGTCATAATACAATAGAGCCAGTAGATCTAGCGGGTCTGTCATAATATAATAGAGAGAGTAGATCAAGCTGGTCTGTCAAAATATAACAGAGACAGTAGTTCTAGCTGGTCTGTCATAATATAATAGAGACAGTAGATCAAGCTGGTCTGTCAAAATACAATAGAGCCAGTAGATCTAGCTGGTCTGTCATAATATAATAGAGACAGTAGATCTAGCTGATCTGTCATAATATAATAGAGACAGTAGATCTAGCTCGTATGTCATAATATAATTGAGACAGTAGATCTACCTGGTCTGTCATAATACAATAGAGACAGTAGATCTTGCTGGTCTTTGATAATACAATAGAGACAGTAGATCTACCTGGTCTGTCATAATATAATAGAGACAGTAGATCAAGCTGGTCTGTCAAAATATAACAGAGACAGTAGTTCTAGCTGGTCTGTCATAATATAATAGAGACAGTAGATCTAGCTGGTCTGTCATAATACAATAGAGCCAGTAGATCTAGCGGGTCTGTAATAATATAATAGAGAGAGTAGATCAAGCTGGTCTGTCAAAATATAACAGAGACAGTAGTTCTAGCTGGTCTGTCATAATATAATAGAGACAGTAGATCAAGCTGGTCTGTCATAATACAATAGAGACAGTAGATCTTGCTGGTCTTTGATAATACAATAGAGACAGTAGATCTACCTGGTCTGTCATAATATAATAGAGACAGTAGATCAAGCTGGTCTGCCAAAATACAATAGAGACAGTAGATCTACCTGGTCTGTCATAATATAATAGAGACAGTAGATCAAGCTGGTCTGTCAAAATATAACAGAGACAGTAGTTCTAGCTGGTCTGTCATAATATAATAGAGCCAGTAGATCTAGCTGGTCTGTCATAATACAATAGAGCCAGTAGATCTAGCGGGTCTGTCATAATATAATAGAGAGAGTAGATCAAGCTGGTCTGTCAAAATATAACAGAGACAGTAGTTCTAGCTGGTCTGTCATAATATAATAGAGACAGTAGATCAAGCTGGTCTGTCAAAATACAATAGAGCCAGTAGATCTAGCTGGTCTGTCATAATATAATAGAGACAGTAGATCCAGCTGGTCCGTCATAATATAATAGAGACAGTAGATCAAGCTGGTCTGTCAAAATACAATAGACAGTAGATCTACCTGGTCTGTCATAATATAGAGACAGTAGATCAAGCTGGTCTGTCATAATATAATAGAGACAGTAGATCAAGCTGGTCTGTCAAAATACAATAGAGCCAGTAGATCTAGCTGGTCTGTCATAATATAATAGAGACAGTAGATCCAGCTGGTCTGTCATAATATAATAGAGACAGTAGATCAAGCTGGTCTGTCAAAATACAATAGACAGTAGATCTACCTGGTCTGTCATAATATAGAGACAGTAGATCAAGCTGGTCTGTCATAATATAATAGAGACAGTAGATCTAGCTGGTCTGTCATAATATAATAGAGACAGTAGATCAAGCTGGTCTGTCATAATATAATAGAGACAGTAGATCTAGCTGGTCTGTCATAATATAATAGAGACAGTAGATCTAGCTGATCTGTCATAATATAATAGAGACAGTAGATCAAGCTGGTCTGTCAAAATATAACAGAGACAGTAGTTCTAGCTGGTCTGTCATAATATAATAGAGCCAGTAGATCTAGCTGGTCTGTCATAATACAATAGAGACAGTAGATCTACCTGGTCTGTCATAATATAATAGAGACAGTAGATCAAGCTGGTCTGTCAAAAATATAACAGAGACAGTAGTTCTAGCTGGTCTGTCATAATATAATAGAGACAGTAGATCTAGCTGGTCTGTCATAATACAATAGAGCCAGTAGATCTAGCGGGTCTGTAATAATATAATAGAGAGTAGATCAAGCTGGTCTGTCAAAATATAACAGAGACAGTAGTTCTAGCTGGTCTGTCATAATATAATAGAGACAGTAGATCAAGCTGGTCTGTCATAATACAATAGAGACAGTAGATCTTGCTGGTCTTTGATAATACAATAGAGACAGTAGATCTACCTGGTCTGTCATAATATAATAGAGACAGTAGATCAAGCTGGTCTGTCAAAATATAACAGAGACAGTAGTTCTAGCTGGTCTGTCATAATATAATAGAGCCAGTAGATCTAGCTGGTCTGTCATAATACAATAGAGCCAGTAGATCTAGCGGGTCTGTCATAATATAATAGAGAGAAGTAGATCAAGCTGGTCTGTCAAAATATAACAGAGACAGTAGTTCTAGCTGGTCTGTCATAATATAATAGAGACAGTAGATCAAGCTGGTCTGTCAAAATACAATAGAGCCAGTAGATCTAGCTGGTCTGTCATAATATAATAGAGACAGTAGATCCAGCTGGTCTGTCATAATATAATAGAGACAGTAGATCAAGCTGGTCTGTCAAAATATAACAGAGACAGTAGTTCTAGCTGGTCTGTCATAATATAATAGAGACAGTAGATCTAGCTGGTCTGTCATAATACAATAGAGACAGTAGATCTACCTGGTCTGTCATAATATAATAGAGACAGTAGATCAAGCTGGTCTGTCATAATATAATTGAGACAGTAGATCTAGCTGGTCTGTCATAATATAATAGAGACAGTAGATCTAGCTGGTCTGTCATAATATAATAGAGACAGTAGATCAAGCTGGTCTGTCAAAATACAATAGAGCCAGTAGATCTAGCTGGTCTGTCATAATATAATAGAGACAGTAGATCCAGCTGGTCTGTCATAATATAATAGAGATAGTAGATCAAGCTGGTCTGTCAAAATACAATAGACAGTATAACTACCTGGTCTGTCATAATATAGAGACAGTAGATCAAGCTGGTCTGTCATAATATAATAGAGACAGCAGATCTAGCTGGTCTGTCATAATATAATAGAGACAGTAGATCAAGCTGGTCTGTCAAAATACAATAGACAGTAGATCTACCTGGTCTGTCATAATATAGAGACAGTAGATCAAGCTGGTCTGTCATAATATAATAGAGACAGTAGATCTAGCTGGTCTGTCATAATATAATAGAGACAGTAGATCTAGCTGATCTGTCATAATATAATAGAGACAGTAGATCTAGCTAGTCTGTCATAATATTATAGAGACAGTAGATCTAGCTGGTCTGTCATAATACAATAGAGACAGTAGATCTAGCTGGTCTGTCATAATATAATAGAGCCATTAGATCTAGCTGGTCTGTCATATTATAATAGAGACAGTAGATCTACCTGGTCTGTCATAATATAATAGAGACAGTAGATCAAGCTGGTCTGTCAAAATATAACAGAGAGTAGTTCTAGCTGGTCTGTCATAATGTAATAGAGACAGTAGATCTAGCTGGTATGTCATAATATAATAGAGACAGTAGATCAAGCTGGTCTGTCAAAATACAATAGAGACAGTAGATCTACCTGGTCTGTCATAATATAATAGAGACAGTAGATCAAGCTGGTCTGTCATAATATAATTGAGACAGTAGATCTAGCTGGTCTGTCATAATATAATAGAGACAGTAGATCTAGCTGGTCTGTCATAATATAATAGAGACAGTAGATCAAGCTGGTCTGTCAAAATACAATAGAGCCAGTAGATCTAGCTGGTCTGTCATAATATAATAGAGACAGTAGATCCAGCTGGTCTGTCATAATATAATAGAGATAGTAGATCAAGCTGGTCTGTCAAAATACAATAGACAGTAGATCTACCTGGTCTGTCATAATATAGAGACAGTAGATCAAGCTGGTCTGTCATAATATAATAGAGAAAGTAGATCTAGCTGGTCTGTCATAATATAATAGAGACAGTAGATCAAGCTGGTCTGTCATAATATAATAGAGACAGTAGATCTAGCTGATCTGTCATAATATAATAGAGACAGTAGATCTAGCTAGTCTGTCATAATGTTATAGAGACAGTAGATCTAGCTGGTCTGTCATAATATAATAGAGACAGTAGATCTAGCTGATCTGTCATAATATAATAGAGACAGTAGATCTAGCTAGTCTGTCATAATGTTATAGAGACAGTAGATCTAGCTGGTCTTTCATAATACAATAGAGACAGTAGATCAAGCTGGTCTGTCAAAATATAACAGAGACAGTAGTTCTCGCTGGTCTGTCATAATATAATAGAGACAGTAGATCTAGCTGATCTGTCATAATATAATAGAGACAGTAGATCTAGCTCGTATGTCATAATATAATTGAGACAGTAGATCTACCTGGTCTGTCATAATACAATAGAGACAGTAGATATTGCTGGTCTTTGATAATACAATAGAGACAGTAGATCTACCTGGTCTGTCATAATATAATAGAGACAGTAGATCAAGCTGGTCTGTCAAAATATAACAGAGACAGTAGTTCTAGCTGGTCTGTCATAATATAATAGAGACAGTAGATCTAGCTGGTCTGTCATAATACAATAGAGCCAGTAGATCTAGCGGTCTGTAATAATATAATAGAGAGTAGATCAAGCTGGTCTGTCAAAATATAACAGAGACAGTAGTTCTAGCTGGTCTGTCATAATATAATAGAGACAGTAGATCAAGCTGGTCTGTCATAATACAATAGAGACAGTAGATCTTGCTGGTCTTTGATAATACAATAGAGACAGTAGATCTACCTGGTCTGTCATAATATAATAGAGACAGTAGATCAAGCTGGTCTGTCAAAATATAACAGAGACAGTAGTTCTAGCTGGTCTGACATAATATAATAGAGCCAGTAGATCTAGCTGGTCTGTCATAATACAATAGAGCCAGTAGATCTAGCGGGTCTGTCATAATATAATAGAGAGAGTAGATCAAGCTGGTCTGTCAAAATATAACAGAGACAGTAGTTCTAGCTGGTCTGTCATAATATAATAGAGACAGTAGATCAAGCTGGTCTGTCAAAATACAATAGAGCCAGTAGATCTAGCTGGTCTGTCATAATATAATAGAGACAGTAGATCTAGCTGATCTGTCATAATATAATAGAGACAGTAGATCTAGCTCGTATGTCATAATATAATTGAGACAGTAGATCTACCTGGTCTGTCATAATACAATAGAGACAGTAGATCTTGCTGGTCTTTGATAATACAATAGAGACAGTAGATCTACCTGGTCTGTCATAATATAATAGAGACAGTAGATCAAGCTGGTCTGTCAAAATATAACAGAGACAGTAGTTCTAGCTGGTCTGTCATAATATAATAGAGACAGTAGATCTAGCTGGTCTGTCATAATACAATAGAGCCAGTAGATCTAGCGGGTCTGTAATAATATAATAGAGAGTAGATCAAGCTGGTCTGTCAAAATATAACAGAGACAGTAGTTCTAGCTGGTCTGTCATAATATAATAGAGACAGTAGATCAAGCTGGTCTGTCATAATACAATAGAGACAGTAGATCTTGCTGGTCTTTGATAATACAATAGAGACAGTAGATCTACCTGGTCTGTCATAATATAATAGAGACAGTAGATCAAGCTGGTCTGCCAAAATACAATAGAGACAGTAGATCTACCTGGTCTGTCATAATATAATAGAGACAGTAGATCAAGCTGGTCTGTCAAAATATAACAGAGACAGTAGTTCTAGCTGGTCTGTCATAATATAATAGAGCCAGTAGATCTAGCTGGTCTGTCATAATACAATAGAGCCAGTAGATCTAGCGGGTCTGTCATAATATAATAGAGAGAGTAGATCAAGCTGGTCTGTCAAAATATAACAGAGACAGTAGTTCTAGCTGGTCTGTCATAATATAATAGAGACAGTAGATCAAGCTGGTCTTTCAAAATACAATAGAGCCAGTAGATCTAGCTGGTCTGTCATAATATAATAGAGACAGTAGATCCAGCTGGTCCGTCATAATATAATAGAGACAGTAGATCAAGCTGGTCTGTCAAAATACAATAGACAGTAGATCTACCTGGTCTGTCATAATATAGAGACAGTAGATCAAGCTGGTCTGTCATAATATAATAGAGACAGTAGATCAAGCTGGTCTGTCAAAATACAATAGAGCCAGTAGATCTAGCTGGTCTGTCATAATATAATAGAGACAGTAGATCCAGCTGGTCTGTCATAATATAATAGAGACAGTAGATCAAGCTGGTCTGTCAAAATACAATAGACAGTAGATCTACCTGGTCTGTCATAATATAGAGACAGTAGATCAAGCTGGTCTGTCATAATATAATAGAGACAGTAGATCTAGCTGGTCTGTCATAATATAATAGAGACAGTAGATCAAGCTGGTCTGTCATAATATAATAGAGACAGTAGATCTAGCTGGTCTGTCATAATATAATAGAGACAGTAGATCTAGCTGATCTGTCATAATATAATAGAGACAGTAGATCAAGCTGGTCTGTCAAAATATAACAGAGACAGTAGTTCTAGCTGGTCTGTCATAATATAATAGAGCCAGTAGATCTAGCTGGTCTGTCATAATACAATAGAGACAGTAGATCTACCTGGTCTGTCATAATATAATAGAGACAGTAGATCAAGCTGGTCTGTCAAAATATAACAGAGACAGTAGTTCTAGCTGGTCTGTCATAATATAATAGAGACAGTAGATCTAGCTGGTCTGTCATAATACAATAGAGCCAGTAGATCTAGCGGGTCTGTAATAATATAATAGAGAGAGTAGATCAAGCTGGTCTGTCAAAATATAACAGAGACAGTAGTTCTAGCTGGTCTGTCATAATATAATAGAGACAGTAGATCAAGCTGGTCTGTCATAATACAATAGAGACAGTAGATCTTGCTGGTCTTTGATAATACAATAGAGACAGTAGATCTACCTGGTCTGTCATAATATAATAGAGACAGTAGATCAAGCTGGTCTGTCAAAATATAACAGAGACAGTAGTTCTAGCTGGTCTGTCATAATATAATAGAGCCAGTAGATCTAGCTGGTCTGTCATAATACAATAGAGCCAGTAGATCTAGCGGGTCTGTCATAATATAATAGAGAGAGTAGATCAAGCTGGTCTGTCAAAATATAACAGAGACAGTAGTTCTAGCTGGTCTGTCATAATATAATAGAGACAGTAGATCAAGCTGGTCTGTCAAAATACAATAGAGCCAGTAGATCTAGCTGGTCTGTCATAATATAATAGAGACAGTAGATCCAGCTGGTCTGTCATAATATAATAGAGACAGTAGATCAAGCTGGTCTGTCAAAATACAATAGACAGTAGATCTACCTGGTCTGTCATAATATAGAGACAGTAGATCAAGCTGGTCTGTCATAATATAATAGAGACAGTAGATCAAGCTGGTCTGTCAAAATACAATAGAGCCAGTAGATCTAGCTGGTCTGTCATAATATAATAGAGACAGTAGATCCAGCTGGTCTGTCATAATATAATAGAGACAGTAGATCAAGCTGGTCTGTCAAAATACAATAGACAGTAGATCTACCTGGTCTGTCATAATATAGAGACAGTAGATCAAGCTGGTCTGTCATAATATAATAGAGACAGTAGATCTAGCTGGTCTGTCATAATATAATAGAGACAGTAGATCTAGCTGATCTGTCATAATATAATAGAGACAGTAGATCAAGCTGGTCTGTCAAAATATAACAGAGACAGTAGTTCTAGCTGGTCTGTCATAATATAATAGAGACAGTAGATCTAGCTGGTCTGTCATAATACAATAGAGCCAGTAGATCTAGCTGGTCTGTCATAATATAATAGAGCCATTAGATCTAGCTGGTCTGTCATATTATAATAGAGACAGTAGATCTACCTGGTCTGTAATAATATAATAGAGACAGTAGATCAAGCTGGTCTGTCAAAATATAACAGAGACAGTAGTTCTAGCTGGTCTGTCATAATATAATATAGACAGTAGATCAAGCTGGTCTGTCATAATATAATAGAGACAATAGATCAAGCTGGTCTGTCAAAATATAATAGAGACAGTAGATCTAGCTGGTCTGTCATAATATAATAGCGACAGTAGATCTAGCTGGTATGTCAAACAATAGAGACAGTAGATCAAGCTGGTCTGCCAAAATACAATAGAGACAGTAGATCTAGCTGGTCTGTCATAATATAATAGAGACAGTAGATCAAGCTGGTCTGTCAAAATATAACAGAGACAGTAGTTCTAGCAGGTCTGTCATAATATAATAGAGACAGTAGATCTAGCTGGTCTGTCATAATATAATAGAGACAGTAGATCTAGCTGGTATGTCATAATACAATTGAGACAGTATATCTAGCTGGTCTGTCAAAATACAATAGAGACAGTAGATCTTGCTGGTCTTTGATAATACAATAGATACAGTAGATCTACCTGGTCTGTCATAATATAATAGAGCCAGTAGATCAAGCTGGTCTGTCATAATATAATAGAGACAGTAGATCAAGCTGGTCTGTCAAAATATAATAGAGACAATAGATCAAGCTGGTCTGTCAAAATATAACAGAGACAGTAGATCTAGCTGGTCTGTCATAATATAATAGAGACAGTAGATCTACCTGGTCTGTCAAAATATAATAGAGACAGTAGATCTACCTGGTCTGTCATAATATAGAGACAGTAGATCTACATGGTCTGTCAAAATATAATAAAGACAGTAGATCTAGCTGGTCTGTCATAATATAATAGAGACAGTAGATCTAGCTGGTCTGTCATAATATAATAGAGACAGTAGATCTACCTGGTCTGTCAAAATATAATAGAGACAGTAGATCTATCTGGTCTGTCAAAATATAGAGACAGTAGATCTAGCTGGTATGTCTTACAATAGAGACAGTAGATCTAGCTGGTCTTTCATAATATAATAGCGACAGTAGATCTAGCTGGTCTGTCATAATATAATAGAGACAGTAGATCTACCTGGTCTGTCAAAATATAATAGAGACAGTAGATCTATCTGGTCTGTCAAAATATAGAGACAGTAGATCTAGCTGGTATGTCTTACAATAGAGACAGTAGTTCTAGCAGGTCTGTCATAATATAATAGAGACAGTAGATCTAGCTGGTCTGTCATAATATAATAGAGACAGTAGATCTAGCTGGTATGTCATAATACAATTGAGACAGTATATCTAGCTGGTCTGTCAAAATACAATAGAGACAGTAGATCTTGCTGGTCTTTGATAATACAATAGAGACAGTAGATCTACCTGGTCTGTCATAATATAATAGAGACAGTAGATCTAGTTGGTCTGTCATAATATAATAGAGACAGTAGATCTAGCTGGTCTGTCATATTATAATAGAGGCAGTAGATCTAGTTGGTCTGTCATAAACTAATAGAGATAGTAGATCTAGCTGGTCTGTCATATTATAATAGAGGCAGTAGATCTAGTTGGTCTGTCATAAAATAATAGAGGCAGTAGATCTAGTTGGTCTGTCATAAAATAATAGACACAGTAGATCTACCTGGTATTTCATAATATAATATAATAGAGACAGTAGATCTAGCTGGTCTGTCATAATATAATAGAGACAGTAGATCTAGTTGGTCTGTCATAATATAATAGAGACAGTAGATCTAGCTGGTCTGACATAATATAATAGAGACAGTAGATCTAGCTGGTCTGTCATAATATAATAGAGACAGTAGATCTAGCTGGTCTGTCATAATATAATAGAGACAGTAGATCTACATTTACATTTACATTTAAGTCATTTAGCAGACGCTCTTATCCAGAGCGACTTACAAATTGGTGCATTCACCTTATGACATCCAGTGGAACAGTCACTTTACAATAGTGCATCTAAATCTTAAAGGGGGGTGAGAAGGATTAATTATCCTATCCTAGCTGGTCTGTCATAATATAATAGAGACAGTAGATCTAGTTGGTCTGTCATAATATAATAGAGACAGTAGATCAAGCTGGTCTGTCATAATATATTAGAGACAGTAGATCTAGTTGGTCGGTCATAATATAATAGAGACAGTAGATGTAGTTGGTCTGTCATAATATAATAGAGACAGTAGATCTAGCTGGTCTGTCATATTATATTAGAAACAATAGATCTAGTTGGTCTGTCATAATATAATAGAGACAGTAGATCTAGCTGGTCTGTCATATTATCATAGAGACAGTAGATCTAGCTGGTCTGTCATAATATAATAGAGACAGTAGATCTAGCTGGTCTGTCATACTATATTAGAGACAGTAGATCTAGCTGGTCTGTCATAATATAATAGAGGCAGTAGATCGAGCTGGTCTGTCATATAATAATAACATTAGATCTAGTTGGTCTGTCATAATATAATAGAGACAGTAGATCTAGCTGGTCTGTCATATTATCATAGAGACAGTAGATCTAGCTGGTCTGTCATAATATAATAGAAACAGTAGATATAGCTGGTCTGTCATAGTACAATAGACATAGTAGATCTAGCTGGTCTGTCATAAAATAATAGACACAGTAGATCTAGCTGGTCTGTCATAATGTAATATAATAGAGACAGAATGTCTACCTGGTCTGTCATATTATAATAGAGACAGTAGATCTAGCTCATCTGTCATAATATAATAGAGACAGTAGATCTAGCTGGTCTGTCAAATTATAATAGAGACAGTAGATCGAGCTGGTCTGTCATATAATAATAACAGTAGATCTAGCTGGTCTGTCATATTATAATAGAGGCAGTAGATCTAGTTGGTCTGTCATAAAATAATAGACACAGTAGATCTAGCTGGTATTTCATAATATATTATAATAGAGACAGAATATCTACCTGGTCTGTCATAATATAATAGAGACAGCAGATCTAGCTGGTCTGTCATATTATAATAGAGACAGTAGATCTAGCTGGTCTGTCATAATACAATAGAGACAGTAGATCTTGCTGGTCTTTGATAATACAATAGAGACAGTAGATCTACCTGGTCTGTCATAATATAATAGAGGCAATAGATCTAGCTGGTCTGTCATAATATTATAGAGACAGTAGATCTAGCTGGTATGTCATACAATAGAGACAGTAGATCTAGCTGGTCTGTCATAATATAATAGATACAGTAGATCTAGCTGCTCTGTCATAATATAATAGATACAGTAGATCTAGCTGCTCTGTCATAATATAATAGAGACAGTAGATCTAGCTGGTCTGTGATATTGTAATAGAGACAGTAGATCTAGCTGGTCTGTCATAATACAATAGAGACAGTAGATCTTGCTGGTCTTTGATAATACAATAGAGACAGTAGATCAAGCTGGTCTGTCATAATATAATAGAGACAGTAGATCTTGCTGATCTGTCATAATACAATAGAGACAGTACATCTACCTGGTCTGTCATAATATAATAGAGACAGTAGATCAAGCTGGTCTGTCATAATATAATAGAGACAGTAGATCTTGCTGATCTGTCATAATACAATAGAGACAGTAGATCTAGCTGGTATGTCATACAATAGACACAGTAGATCTAGCTGGTCTGTCATAATATAATAGAGACAGTAGATCAAGCTGGTCTGTCAAAATATAACAGAGACAGTAGATCTAGCTGGTCTGTCATAATATAATAGAGACAGTAGATCTAGCTGGTCTGTCATAATATAATAGAGACAGTAGATCTATCTGGTCTTTCATAATATAATAGCGACAGTAGATCTAGCTGGTCTTTCATAATATAATAGAGACAGTAGATCTAGCTGGTCTTTCATAATATAATAGAGACAGTAGATCTAGCTGGTATGTCATACAATAGAGACAGTAGATCTAGCTGGTCTGTCATAATATAATAGATACAGTAGATCTAGCTGGTCTGTCATAATATAATAGAGACAGTAGATCTAGCTGGTCTGTCATAATATTATAGAGACAGTAGATCTAGCTGGTATGTCATACAATAGAGACAGTAGATCTAGCTAGTATGTCATACAATAGAGACAGTAGATCTAGCTGGTCTGTCATAATATAATAGATACAGTAGATCTAGCTGCTCTGTCATAATATAATAGAGACAGTAGATCTAGCTGGTCTGTGATATTGTAATAGAGACAGTAGATCTAGCTGGTCTGTCATAATACAATAGAGACAGTAGATCTAGCTGGTCTGTCATAATATAATAGATACAGTAGATCTAGCTGGTCTGTCATAATATAATAGAGACAGTAGATCTAGCTGGTCTGTCATAATATTATAGAGACAGTAGATCTAGCTGGTATGTCATACAATAGAGACAGTAGATCTAGCTGGTCTGTCATAATATAATAGATACAGTAGATCTAGCTGGTCTGTCATAATATAATAGAGACAGTAGATCTAGCTGGTCTGTCATAATACAATAGAGACAGTAGATCTTGCTGGTCTTTGATAATACAATAGAGACAGTAGATATACCTGGTCTGTCATGATATAATAGAGACAGTAGATCTAGCTGGTCTGTCATAATATAATAGAGACAGTAGATCTACCTGGTCTGTCATAATGTAATAGAGACAGTAGATCAAGCTGGTTTGTCATAATATAATAGAGACAGTAGATCTAGCTGGTCTGTCATAATATATTAGAGGCAGTATATCTAACTGGTCTGTCATAATATAATAGAGACAGTAGATCTAGCTGGTCTGTGATATTGTAATAGAGACAGTAGATCTAGCTGGTCTGTCATAATACAATAGAGACAGTAGATCTTGCTGGTCTTTGATAATACAATAGAGACAGTAGATCAAGCTGGTCTGTCATAATATAATAGAGACAGTAGATCTTGCTGATCTGTCATAATACAATAGAGACAGTAGATCTACCTGGTCTGTCATAATATAATAGAGACAGTAGATCAAGCTGGTCTGTCATAATATAATAGAGACAGTAGATCTTGCTGATCTGTCATAATACAATAGAGACAGTAGATCTAGCTGGTATGTCATACAATAGACACAGTAGATCTAGCTGGTCTGTCATAATATAATAGAGACAGTAGATCAAGCTGGTCTGTCAAAATATAACAGAGACAGTAGATCTAGCTGGTCTGTCATAATATAATAGAGACAGTAGATCTAGCTGGTCTGTCATAATATAATAGAGACAGTAGATCTATCTGGTCTTTCATAATATAATAGCGACAGTAGATCTAGCTGGTCTTTCATAATATAATAGAGACAGTAGATCTAGCTGGTCTTTCATAATATAATAGAGACAGTAGATCTAGCTGGTATGTCATACAATAGAGACAGTAGATCTAGCTGGTCTGTCATAATATAATAGATACAGTAGATCTAGCTGGTCTGTCATAATATAATAGAGACAGTAGATCTAGCTGGTCTGTCATAATATTATAGAGACAGTAGATCTAGCTGGTATGTCATACAATAGAGACAGTAGATCTAGCTAGTATGTCATACAATAGAGACAGTAGATCTAGCTGGTCTGTCATAATATAATAGATACAGTAGATCTAGCTGCTCTGTCATAATATAATAGAGACAGTAGATCTAGCTGGTCTGTGATATTGTAATAGAGACAGTAGATCTAGCTGGTCTGTCATAATACAATAGAGACAGTAGATCTAGCTGGTCTTTGATAATACAATAGAGACAGTAGATCTACCTGGTCTGTCATAATATAATAGAGACAGTAGATCTAGCTGGTCTGTCATAATATTATAGAGACAGTAGATCTAGCTGGTATGTCATACAATAGAGACAGTAGATCTAGCTGGTCTGTCATAATATAATAGATACAGTAGATCTAGCTGGTCTGTCATAATATAATAGAGACAGTAGATCTAGCTGGTCTGTCATAATACAATAGAGACAGTAGATCTTGCTGGTCTTTGATAATACAATAGAGACAGTAGATATACCTGGTCTGTCATGATATAATAGAGACAGTAGATCTAGCTGGTCTGTCATAATATAATAGAGACAGTAGATCTACCTGGTCTGTCATAATGTAATAGAGACAGTAGATCAAGCTGGTTTTGTCATAATATAATAGAGACAGTAGATCTAGCTGGTCTGTCATAATATATTAGAGGCAGTATATCTAGCTGGTCTGTCATCACATAGAGTCAGTAGATCTAGCTGGTCTGTCATAATATAATAGAGGCAGTCGATCTAGCTGGTCTGTCATAGTATAATAGAGACAGTAGATCTAGCTGGTCTGTCATAATACAATCGAGACAGTAGATCTAGCTTGGCTGTCATAACATAGAGACAGTAGATCTAGCTGGTATGTCATAATACAATAGAGACAGTAGATCTAGCTGGTCTGTCATAATATAATAGAGACAGTAGATCAAGCTGGTCTGTCAAAATATAACAGAGACAGTAGATCTAGCTGGTCTGTCATAATATAATAGAGACAGTAGATCTACCTGGTCTGTCATAATATAATAGAGACAGTAGATCTAGCTGGTCTGTCATAATATAATAGATACAGTAGATCTAGCTGGTCTGTCATAATATAATAGAGACAGTAGATCTAGCTGGTCTGTCATATTATAATAGAGACAGTAGATCTAGCTGGTCTGTCATAATACAATAGAGACAGTAGATCTTGCTGGTCTTTGATAATACAATAGAGACAGTAGATCTACCTGGTCTGTCATAATATAATAGAGACAGTAGATCTAGCTGGTCTGTCATAATATTATAGAGACAGTAGATCTAGCTGGTATGTCATACAATAGAGACAGTAGATCTAGCTGGTCTGTCATAATATAATAGATACAGTAGATCTAGCTGGTCTGTCATAATATAATATAGAGACAGTAGATCTAGCTGGTCTGTCATATTATAATAGAGACAGTAGATCTAGCTGGTCTGTCATAATACAATAGAGACAGTAGATCTTGCTGGTCTTTGATAATAAAATAGAGACAGTAGATCTACCTGGTCTGTCATAATATAATAGAGACAGTAGATCTAGCTGGTCTGTCATATTATAATAGAGACAGTAGATCTAGCTGGTCTGTCATAATACAATAGAGACAGTAGATCTTGCTGGTCTTTGATAATACAATAGAGACAGTAGATCTACCTGGTCTGTCATAATATAATAGAGACAGTAGATCTAGCTGGTCTGTCATATTATAATAGAGACAGTAGATCTAGCTGGTCTGTCATAATATAATAGAGACAGTAGATCTAGCTGGTCTGTCATAATATTATAGAGACAGTAGATCTAGCTGGTATGTCATCCAATAGAGACAGTATATCTAGCTGGTCTGTCATAATATAATAGATACAGTAGATCTTGCTGGTCTTTGCTAATACAATAGAGACAGTAGATATACCTGGTCTGTCATGATATAATAGAGACAGTAGATCTAGCTGGTCTGTCATAATATCATAGAGACAGTAGATCTAGCTGGTCTGTCATAATACAATAGAGACAGTAGATCTAGCTGGTCTGTCATAATATAATAGAGACAGTAGATCAAGCTGGTCTGTCAAAATATAACAGAGACAGTAGATCTAGCTGGTCTGTCATAATATAATAGAGACAGTAGATCTAGCTGGTATGTCATACAATAGAGACAGTAGATCTAGCTGGTCTGTCATAATATAATAGATACAGTAGATCTAGCTGGTCTGCCATAATATAATATAGAGACAGTAGATCTAGCTGGTCTGTCATATTATAATAGAGACAGTAGATCTAGCTGGTCTGTCATAATACAATAGAGACAGTAGATCTTGCTGGTCTTTGATAATAAAATAGAGACAGTAGATCTACCTGGTCTGTCATAATATAATAGAGACAGTAGATCTAGCTGGTCTGTCATATTATAATAGAGACAGTAGATCTAGCTGGTCTGTCATAATACAATAGAGACAGTAGATCTTGCTGGTCTTTGATAATACAATAGAGACAGTAGATCTACCTGGTCTGTCATAATATAATAGAGACAGTAGATCTAGCTGGTCTGTCATATTATAATAGAGACAGTAGATCTAGCTGGTCTGTCATAATATAATAGAGACAGTAGATCTAGCTGGTCTGTCATAATATTATAGAGACAGTAGATCTAGCTGGTATGTCATCCAATAGAGACAGTAGATCTAGCTGGTCTGTCATAATATAATAGATACAGTAGATCTAGCTGGTCTGTCATACAATAGAGACAGTAGATCTAGCTAGTATGTCATACAATAGAGACAGTAGATCTACCTGGTCTGTCATAATATAATAGAGACAGTAGATCTAGCTGGTCTGTCATAATATTATAGAGACAGTAGATCTAGCTGGTATGTCATACAATAGAGACAGTAGATCTAGCTAGTATGTCATACAATAGAGACAGTAGATCTAGCTGGTCTGTCATAATATAATAGATACAGTAGATCTAGCTGCTCTGTCATAATATAATAGAGACAGTAGATCTAGCTGGTCTGTGATATTGTAATAGAGACAGTAGATCTAGCTGGTCTGTCATAATACAATAGAGACAGTAGATCTTGCTGGTCTTTGATAATACAATAGAGACAGTAGATCTACCTGGTCTGTCATAATATAATAGAGACAGTAGATCTAGCTGGTCTGTCATAATATTATAGAGACAGTAGATCTAGCTGGTATGTCATACAATAGAGACAGTAGATCTAGGTGGTCTGTCATAATATAATAGATACAGTAGATCTAGCTGGTCTGTCATAATATAATAGAGACAGTAGATCTAGCTGGTCTGTCATAATACAATAGAGACAGTAGATCTTGCTGGTCTTTGATAATACAATAGAGACAGTAGATATACCTGGTCTGTCATGATATAATAGAGACAGTAGATCTAGCTGGTCTGTCATAATATAATAGAGACAGTAGATCTACCTGGTCTGTCATAATATAATAGAGACAGTAGATCAAGCTGGTTTGTCATAATATAATAGAGACAGTAGATCTAGCTGGTCTGTCATAATATATTAGAGGCAGTATATCTAGCTGGTCTGTCATCACATAGAGTCAGTAGATCTAGCTGGTCTGTCATAATATAATAGAGGCAGTCGATCTAGCTGGTCTGTCATAGTATAATAGAGACAGTAGATCTAGCTGGTCTGTCATAATACAATCGAGACAGTAGATCTAGCTTGGCTGTCATAACATAGAGACAGTAGATCTAGCTGGTATGTCATAATACAATAGAGACAGTAGATCTAGCTGGTCTGTCATAATATAATAGAGACAGTAGATCAAGCTGGTCTGTCAAAATATAACAGAGACAGTAGATCTAGCTGGTCTGTCATAATATAATAGAGACAGTAGATCTACCTGGTCTTTCATAATATAATAGAGACAGTAGATCTAGCTGGTATGTCATACAATAGAGACAGTAGATCTAGCTGGTCTGTCATACTATAATAGATACAGTAGATCTAGCTGGTCTGTCATAATATAATAGAGACAGTAGATCTAGCTGGTCTGTCATATTATAATAGAGACAGTAGATCTAGCTGGTCTGTCATAATACAATAGAGACAGTAGATCTTGCTGGTCTTTGATAATACAATAGAGACAGTAGATCTACCTGGTCTGTCATAATATAATAGAGACAGTAGATCTAGCTGGTCTGTCATAATATTATAGAGACAGTAGATCTAGCTGGTATGTCATACAATAGAGACAGTAGATCTAGCTGGTCTGTCATAATATAATAGATACAGTAGATCTAGCTGGTCTGTCATAATATAATATAGAGACAGTAGATCTAGCTGGTCTGTCATATTATAATAGAGACAGTAGATCTAGCTGGTCTGTCATAATACAATAGAGACAGTAGATCTTGCTGGTCTTTGATAATAAAATAGAGACAGTAGATCTACCTGGTCTGTCATAATATAATAGAGACAGTAGATCTAGCTGGTCTGTCATATTATAATAGAGACAGTAGATCTAGCTGGTCTGTCATAATACAATAGAGACAGTAGATCTTGCTGGTCTTTGATAATACAATAGAGACAGTAGATCTACCTGGTCTGTCATAATATAATAGAGACAGTAGATCTAGCTGGTCTGTCATATTATAATAGAGACAGTAGATCTAGCTGGTCTGTCATAATATAATAGAGACAGTAGATCTAGCTGGTCTGTCATAATATTATAGAGACAGTAGATCTAGCTGGTATGTCATCCAATAGAGACAGTAGATCTAGCTGGTCTGTCATAATATAATAGATACAGTAGATCTAGCTGGTCTGTCATAATATAATAGAGACAGTAGATCTAGCTGGTCTGTGATATTGTAATAGAGACAGTAGATCTAGCTGGTCTGTCATAATATCATAGAGACAGTAGATCTAGCTGGTCTGTCATAATACAATAGAGACAGTAGATCTAGCTGGTCTGTCATAATATAATAGAGACAGTAGATCAAGCTGGTCTGTCAAAATATAACAGAGACAGTAGATCTAGCTGGTCTGTCATAATATAATAGAGACAGTAGATCTAGCTGGTATGTCATACAATAGAGACAGTAGATCTAGCTGGTCTGTCATAATATAATAGATACAGTAGATCTAGCTGGTCTGCCATAATATAATATAGAGACAGTAGATCTAGCTGGTCTGTCATATTATAATAGAGACAGTAGATCTAGCTGGTCTGTCATAATACAATAGAGACAGTAGATCTTGCTGGTCTTTGATAATAAAATAGAGACAGTAGATCTACCTGGTCTGTCATAATATAATAGAGACAGTAGATCTAGCTGGTCTGTCATATTATAATAGAGACAGTAGATCTAGCTGGTCTGTCATAATACAATAGAGACAGTAGATCTAGCTGGTCTTTGATAATACAATAGAGACAGTAGATCTACCTGGTCTGTCATAATATAATAGAGACAGTAGATCTAGCTGGTCTGTCATATTATAATAGAGACAGTAGATCTAGCTGGTCTGTCATAATATAATAGAGACAGTAGATCTAGCTGGTCTGTCATAATATTATAGAGACAGTAGATCTAGCTGGTATGTCATCCAATAGAGACAGTAGATCTAGCTGGTCTGTCATAATATAATAGATACAGTAGATCTAGCTGGTCTGTCATAATATAATAGAGACAGTAGATCTAGCTGGTCTGTGATATTGTAATAGAGACAGTAGATCTAGCTGGTCTGTCATAATACAATAGAGACAGTAGATCTTGCTGGTCTTTGATAATACAATAGAGATAGTAGATATACCTGGTCTGTCATGATATAATAGAGACAGTAGATCTAGCTGGTCTGTCATAATATCATAGAGACAGTAGATCTAGCTGGTATGTCATACAATAGAGACAGTAGATCTAGCTGGTCTGTCATAATATAATAGAGACAGTAGATCTAGCTGGTCTTTCATAATATAATAGCGACAGTAGATCTAGCTGGTCTTTCATAATATAATAGAGACAGTAGATCTAGCTGGTCTTTCATAATATAATAGAGACAGTAGATCTAGCTGGTATGTCATACAATAGAGACAGTAGATCTAGCTGGTCTGTCATAATATAATAGATACAGTAGATCTAGCTGGTCTGTCATAATATAATAGAGACAGTAGATCTAGCTGGTCTGTCATATTATAATAGAGACAGTAGATCTAGCTGGTCTGTCATAATATAATAGAGACAGTAGATCTAGCTGGTCTGTCATAATATTATAGAGACAGTAGATCTAGCTGGTATGTCATCCAATAGAGACAGTAGATCTAGCTGGTCTGTCATAATATAATAGATACAGTAGATCTAGCTGGTCTGTCATAATATAATAGAGACAGTAGATCTAGCTGGTCTGTGATATTGTAATAGAGACAGTAGATCTAGCTGGTCTGTCATAATACAATAGAGACAGTAGATCTAGCTGGTCTGTCATATTATAATAGAGACAGTAGATCTAGCTGGTCTGTCAAAATATAATAGAGACAGTAGATCTAGCTTTTCTGTCATAATATAATAGAGACAGTAGATCTAGCTGGTCTGTCATAATATAATAGAGACAGTAGATCTAGCTGGTCTGTCATATTATAATAGAGACAGTAGATCTAGCTGGTCTGTCATAATACAATAGAAACAGTAGATCCAGCTGGTCTGTCAAAATATAATAGAGACAGTAGATCTAGCTGGTCTGTCATAATATAATAGAGACAGTAGATCTAGCTGGTCTGTCATAATATAATAGAGACAGTAGATCTAGCTGGTCTGTCATATTATAATAGAGACAGTAGATCTAGCTGGTCTGTCATAATACAATAGAAACAGTAGATCTAGCTGGTCTGTCAAAATATAAGAGAGACAGTAGATCTAGCTGGTCTGTCAAAATATAATAGAGACAGTAGATTTAGCTGGTCTGTCATAATATAATAGAGACAGTAGATCTAGCTGGTATGTCATACAATAGAGACAGTAGATCTAGCTGGTCTGTCATAATATAATAGAGACAGTAGATCTAGCTAGTCTTTCATAATCTAATAGCGACAGTAGATCAAGCTGGTCTGTCATAATATAATAGAGACAGTAGATCAAGCTGGTCTGTCATAATATAATAGAGACATTAGATCTAGCTGGTATGTCATAATACAATTGAGACAGATCTAGCTGGTCTGTCATAATACAATAGAGGCAGTAGATATTGCTGGTCTGTCATAATTTAATAGAGACAGTAGATATAGCTGGTCTGTCATAATATAATAGAGACAGTAGATATAGCTGGTCTGTCATAATATAATAGAGACAGTAGATATAGCTGGTCTGTCATAATATAATAGAGACAGTAGATCAAGCTGGTCTGTCAAAATATAACAGAGACATTAGTTCTAGCTGGTCTGTCATAATATAATAGAGACAGTAGATCTAGCTGGTCTGTCATAATACAATTGAGACAGTAGATATAGCTGGTCTGTCATAATATAATAGAGACAGTAGATCAAGCTGGTCTGTCAAAATATAACAGAGACATTAGTTCTACCTGGTCTGTCATAATATAATAGAGACAGTAGATCTAGCTGATCTGTCATAATACAATAGAGACAGTAGATCTAGCTGGTGTCATAATATAATAGCGACAGTAGATCTAGCTGGTATGTCAAACAATAGAGACAGTAGATCTAGCTGGTATGTCAAACAATAGAGACAGTAGATCTAGCTGATCTTTCATAATATAATAGCGACAGTAGATCTAGCTGGTCTGTCATAATATTATAGCGACAGTACATCTAGCTGGTCTGTCATATTATAATAGAGACAGTAGATCTAGCTGGTCTGTCATAATATGAGACAGTAGATCTAGCTGGTCTGTCATAAAATTAGACAGTAGATCTAGATGGGTCTGTCATAATATAATACAGGCAGTAGATCTAGCTGGTCTGTCATAATATGAGACAGTAGATCTAGCTGGTCTGTCATAAAATGAGACAGTAGATCTAGATGGGTCTGTCATAATATAATACAGGCAGTAGATCTAGCTGGTCTGTCATAATATAATAGAGACAGTATATCTAGCTGGTCTGTCATAGTATAATAGAGACAGTAGATCTAGCTGGTCTGTCATAATATATTAGAGACAGTAGATCTAGCTGGTATGTCAAACAATAGAGACAGTAGATCTTGCTGGTCTTTGATAATACAATAGATACAGTAGATCAAGCTGGTCTGTCATAATATAATAGACACAGTAGATCTAGCTGGTCTGTCGTAATACAATTGAGACAGTAGATCTAGCTGGTCTGTCATAATACAATAGATACAGTAGATCTTGCTGGTCTTTGATAATACAATAGAGGCAGTAGATCTACCTGGTCTGTCATAATATAATAGAGACAGTAGATCAAGCTCATCTGTCAAAATACAATAGAGACAGTAGATCTAGCTGGTCTGTCATAATATAATAGAGACAGTAGATCAAGCTGGTCTGTCAAAATACAATAGAGACAGTAGATCTAGCTGGTCTGTCATAATATAATAGAGACAGTAGATATAGCTGGTCTGTCATAATATAATAGAGACAGTAGTTCTAGCTGGTCTGTCATAATATAATAGAGACAGTAGATGTAGCTGGTATGTCATAATACAATTGAGACAGTAGATCTACCTGGTCTGTCATAATATAATAGAGACAGTAGATCAAGCTGGTCTGTCAAAATACAATAAACAGTAGATATAGCTGGTCTGTCATAATATAATAGAGACAGTAGATATAGCTGGTCTGTCATAATATAATAGAGACAGTAGATTAAGCTGGTCTGTCAAACAATAGAGACAGTAGATCTAGCTGGTCTGTCATAATATAATAGAGACAGTAGATCTAGCCGATCTGTCATAATACAATAGAGACAGTAGATCTAGCTGGTCTGTCAAAATACAATAGAGACAGTAGATCTTGCTGGTCTTTGATAATACAATAGAGACAGTAGATCTAGCTGGTCTGTCATAATATAATAGAGACAGTAGATCTAGCCGATCTGTCATAATACAATAGAGACAGTAGATCTAGCCGATCTGTCATAATACAATAGAGACAGTAGATCTAGCTGGTCTGTCAAAATATAATAGAGACAGTAGATCTAGCTGGTCTGTCATAATATAATAGAGACAGTAGATCTAGCTGGTATGTCATACAATAGAGACAGTAGCTCTAGCTGGTCTGTCATAATATAATAGAGACAGTAGATCTAGCTGGTCTGTCATAATACAATAGAGAGAGTAGATCTACCTGGTCTGTCATAATATAATAGATACAGTAGATCTAGCTGGTCTGTCATAATACAATTGAGACAGTAGATCTAACTGGTCTGTCATAATACAATAGAGACAGTAGATCTTGCTGGTCTTTGATAATACAATAGAGACAGTAGATCTACCTGGTCTGTCATAATATAATAGAGACAGTAGATCAAGCTGGTCTGTCATAATATAATAGAGACAGTAGATCTAGCTGGTCTGTCATAATATAATAGAGACAGTAGATCTAGCTGGTCTGTCATATTACAATAGTGACAGTAGATCTAGCTGGTATGTCATACAATAGAGACAGTAGATCGAGCTGGTCTGTCATAATATTATAGAGACAGTAGATCTAGCTGGTATGTCATACAATAGAGACAGTAAATCTAGCTGGTCTGTCATAATACTATAGAGACAGTAGATCTAGCTGGTCTGTCATACGATAGAGACAGTAGATCTAGCTGGTCTGTCATAATATAGAGACAGTAGATCTAGCTGGTCTGTCATATTATAATAGAGACAGTAGATCTAGCTGGTCTGTCAAAATATAATAGAGACAGTAGATCTAGCTTTTCTGTCATAATATAATAGAGACAGTAGATCTAGCTGGTCTGTCATAATATAATAGAGACAGTAGATCTAGCTGGTCTGTCATATTATAATAGAGACAGTAGATCTAGCTGGTCTGTCATAATACAATAGAAACAGTAGATCCAGCTGGTCTGTCAAAATATAATAGAGACAGTAGATCTAGCTGGTCTGTCATAATATAATAGAGACAGTAGATCTAGCTGGTCTGTCATAATATAATAGAGACAGTAGATCTAGCTGGTCTGTCATATTATAATAGAGACAGTAGATCTAGCTGGTCTGTCATAATACAATAGAAACAGTAGATCTAGCTGGTCTGTCAAAATATAAGAGAGACAGTAGATTTAGCTGGTCTGTCATAATATAATAGAGACAGTAGATCTAGCTGGTATGTCATACAATAGAGACAGTAGATCTAGCTGGTCTGTCATAATATAATAGAGACAGTAGATCTAGCTAGTCTTTCATAATCTAATAGCGACAGTAGATATAGCTGGTCTGTCATAATATAATAGAGACAGTAGATCAAGCTGGTCTGTCATAATATAATAGAGACATTAGATCTAGCTGGTATGTCATAATACAATTGAGACAGATCTAGCTGGTCTGTCATAATACAATAGAGGCAGTAGATATTGCTGGTCTGTCATAATATAATAGAGACAGTAGATATAGCTGGTCTGTCATAATATAATAGAGACAGTATATATAGCTGGTGTGTCATAATATAATAGAGACAGTAGATCTAGCTGGTCTGTCATAATACAATAGAGACAGTAGATCCAGCTGGTATGTCATACAATAGAGAAAGTAGATCTAGCTGGTCTGTCATAATATAATAGAGACAGTAGATCAAGCTGGTCTGTCAAAATATAACAGAGACATTAGTTCTAGCTGGTCTGTCATAATATAATAGAGACAGTAGATCTAGCTGGTCTGTCATAATACAATTGAGACAGTAGATCTAGCTGGTCTGTCATAATATAATAGAGACAGTAGATCTAGCCGATCTGTCATAATACAATAGAGAAAGTAGATCTAGCCGATCTGTCATAATACAATAGAGACAGTAGATCTAGCTAGTCTGTCATAATATAATAGAGACAGTAGATCTAGCCGATCTGTCATAATACAATAGAGACAGTAGATCTAGCCGATCTGTCATAATACAATAGAGACAGTAGATCTAGCCGATCTGTCATAATACAATAGAGACAGTAGATCTAGCTGGTCTGTCAAAATATAATAGAGACAGTACATCTAGCTGGTCTGTCATAATATAATAGAGACAGTAGATCTAGCCGATCTGTCATAATACAATAGAGACAGTAGATCTAGCCGATCTGTCATAATACAATAGAGACAGTAGATCTAGCCGATCTGTCATAATACAATAGAGACAGTAGATCTAGCCGGACTGTCAAAATATAATAGAGACAGTAGATCTAGCTGGTGTGTCATAATATAATAGAGACAGTAGATCTAGCTGGTCTGTCATAATACAATAGAGACAGTAGATCCAGCTGGTATGTCATACAATAGAGACAGTAGATCTAGCTGGTCTGTCATAATATAATAGAGACAGTAGATCAAGCTGGTCTGTCAAAATATAACAGAGACATTAGTTCTAGCTGGTCTGTCATAATATAATAGAGACAGTAGATCTAGCTGGTCTGTCATAATACAATAGAGACAGTAGATCTAGCTGGTATGTCATACAATAGAGACAGTAGATCGAGCTGGTCTGTCATAATATTATAGAGACAGTAGATCTAGCTGGTATGTCATACAATAGAGACAGTAAATCTAGCTGGTCTGTCATAATACTATAGAGACAGTAGATCTAGCTGGTCTGTCATACGATAGAGACAGTAGATCTAGCTGGTCTGTCATAATATAGAGACAGTAGATCTAGCTGGTCTGTCATATTATAATAGAGACAGTAGATCTAGCTGGTCTGTCAAAATATAATAGAGACAGTAGATCTAGCTGGTCTGTCATATTATAATAAAGACAGTAGATCTAGCTGGTCTGTCATAATACAATAGAAACAGTAGATCTAGCTGGTCTGTCAAAATATAAGAGAGACAGTAGATCTAGCTGGTCTGTCAAAATATAATAGAGACAGTAGATTTAGCTGGTCTGTCATAATATAATAGAGACAGTAGATCTAGCTGGTATGTCATACAATAGAGACAGTAGATCTAGCTGGTCTGTCATAATATAATAGAGACAGTAGATCTAGCTAGTCTTTCATAATATAATAGCGACAGTAGATATAGCTGGTCTGTCATAATATAATAGAGACAGTAGATCAAGCTGGTCTGTCATAATATAATAGAGACATTAGATCTAGCTGGTATGTCATAATACAATTGAGACAGATCTAGCTGTTCTGTCATAATACAATAGAGGCAGTAGATATTGCTGGTCTGTCATAATATAATAGAGACAGTAGATATAGCTGGTCTGTCATAATATAATAGAGACAGTAGATCAAGCTGGTCTGTCAAAATATAACAGAGACATTAGTTCTAGCTGGTCTGTCATAATATAATAGAGACAGTAGATCGAGCTGGTCTGTCATAATACAATTGAGACAGTAGATATAGCTGGTCTGTCATA
The DNA here is from genome assembly GCF_023373465.1 of Oncorhynchus keta. Lineage (NCBI taxonomy): Eukaryota > Metazoa > Chordata > Actinopteri > Salmoniformes > Salmonidae > Oncorhynchus > Oncorhynchus keta. The sequence goes on along the minus strand of NW_026277056.1, from coordinate 48,514 downwards.
ATATAATAGAGACAGTAGATCAAGCTGGTCTGTCAAAATATAACAGAGACATTAGTTCTACCTGGTCTGTCATAATATAATAGAGACAGTAGATATAGCTGGTGTGTCATAATATAATAGAGACAGTAGATCTATCTGGTCTGTCATAATACAATAGAGACAGTAGATCCAGCTGGTATGTCATACAATAGAGACAGTAGATATAGCTGGTCTGTCATAATATAATAGAGACAGTAGATCAAGCTGGTCTGTCAAAATAGAACAGAGACATTAGTTCTAGCTGGTCTGTCATAATATAATAGAGACAGTAGATCTAGCTGGTCTGTCATAATACAATTGAGACAGTAGATCTAGCTGGTCTGTCATAATACAATAGAGACAGTAGATGTAGCTGGTATGTCATAATACAATTGAGACAGTAGATCTACCTGGTCTGTCATAATATAATAGAGACAGTAGATCAAGCTGGTCTGTCAAAATACAATAGAGACAGTAGCTATTGCTGGTCTGTCATAATATAATAGAGTCAGTAGATATAGCTGCTCTGTCATAATATAATAGAGACAGTAGATATAGCTGTTCTGTCATAATATAATAGAGACAGTAGATCAAGCTGGTCTGTCAAAATATAACAGAGACATTAGTTCTAGCTGGTCTGTCATAATATAATAGAGACAGTAGATCTAGCTGGTCTGTCATAATACAATTGAGACAGTAGATCTAGCTGGTCTGTCATAATACAATAGAGACAGTAGATCAAGCTGGTCTGTCAAAATACAATTGAGACAGATCTAGCTGGTCTGTCATAATACAATAGAGGCAGTAGATATTGCTGGTCTGTCATAATATAATAGAGACAGTAGATATAGCTGGTCTGTCATAATATAATAGAGACAGTATATATAGCTGGTGTGTCATAATATAATAGAGACAGTAGATCTAGCTGGTCTGTCATAATACAATAGAGACAGTAGATCCAGCTGGTATGTCATACAATAGAGAAAGTAGATCTAGCTGGTCTGTCATAATATAATAGAGACAGTAGATCAAGCTGGTCTGTCAAAATATAACAGAGACATTAGTTCTAGCTGGTCTGTCATAATATAATAGAGACAGTAGATCTAGCTGGTCTGTCATAATACAATTGAGACAGTAGATCTAGCTGGTCTGTCATAATATAATAGAGACAGTAGATCTAGCCGATCTGTCATAATACAATAGAGAAAGTAGATCTAGCCGATCTGTCATAATACAATAGAGACAGTAGATCTAGCTAGTCTGTCATAATATAATAGAGACAGTAGATCTAGCCGATCTGTCATAATACAATAGAGACAGTAGATCTAGCCGATCTGTCATAATACAATAGAGACAGTAGATCTAGCCGATCTGTCATAATACAATAGAGACAGTAGATCTAGCTGGTCTGTCAAAATATAATAGAGACAGTACATCTAGCTGGTCTGTCATAATATAATAGAGACAGTAGATCTAGCCGATCTGTCATAATACAATAGAGACAGTAGATCTAGCCGATCTGTCATAATACAATAGAGACAGTAGATCTAGCCGATCTGTCATAATACAATAGAGACAGTAGATCTAGCCGGACTGTCAAAATATAATAGAGACAGTAGATCTAGCTGGTGTGTCATAATATAATAGAGACAGTAGATCTAGCTGGTCTGTCATAATACAATAGAGACAGTAGATCCAGCTGGTATGTCATACAATAGAGACAGTAGATCTAGCTGGTCTGTCATAATATAATAGAGACAGTAGATCAAGCTGGTCTGTCAAAATATAACAGAGACATTAGTTCTAGCTGGTCTGTCATAATATAATAGAGACAGTAGATCTAGCTGGTCTGTCATAATACAATAGAGACAGTAGATCTAGCTGGTATGTCATACAATAGAGACAGTAGATCGAGCTGGTCTGTCATAATATTATAGAGACAGTAGATCTAGCTGGTATGTCATACAATAGAGACAGTAAATCTAGCTGGTCTGTCATAATACTATAGAGACAGTAGATCTAGCTGGTCTGTCATACGATAGAGACAGTAGATCTAGCTGGTCTGTCATAATATAGAGACAGTAGATCTAGCTGGTCTGTCATATTATAATAGAGACAGTAGATCTAGCTGGTCTGTCAAAATATAATAGAGACAGTAGATCTAGCTGGTCTGTCATATTATAATAAAGACAGTAGATCTAGCTGGTCTGTCATAATACAATAGAAACAGTAGATCTAGCTGGTCTGTCAAAATATAAGAGAGACAGTAGATCTAGCTGGTCTGTCAAAATATAATAGAGACAGTAGATTTAGCTGGTCTGTCATAATATAATAGAGACAGTAGATCTAGCTGGTATGTCATACAATAGAGACAGTAGATCTAGCTGGTCTGTCATAATATAATAGAGACAGTAGATCTAGCTAGTCTTTCATAATATAATAGCGACAGTAGATATAGCTGGTCTGTCATAATATAATAGAGACAGTAGATCAAGCTGGTCTGTCATAATATAATAGAGACATTAGATCTAGCTGGTATGTCATAATACAATTGAGACAGATCTAGCTGTTCTGTCATAATACAATAGAGGCAGTAGATATTGCTGGTCTGTCATAATATAATAGAGACAGTAGATATAGCTGGTCTGTCATAATATAATAGAGACAGTAGATCAAGCTGGTCTGTCAAAATATAACAGAGACATTAGTTCTAGCTGGTCTGTCATAATATAATAGAGACAGTAGATCGAGCTGGTCTGTCATAATACAATTGAGACAGTAGATATAGCTGGTCTGTCATAATATAATAGAGACAGTAGATCAAGCTGGTCTGTCAAAATATAACAGAGACATTAGTTCTACCTGGTCTGTCATAATATAATAGAGACAGTAGATATAGCTGGTGTGTCATAATATAATAGAGACAGTAGATCTATCTGGTCTGTCATAATACAATAGAGACAGTAGATCCAGCTGGTATGTCATACAATAGAGACAGTAGATATAGCTGGTCTGTCATAATATAATAGAGACAGTAGATCAAGCTGGTCTGTCAAAATAGAACAGAGACATTAGTTCTAGCTGGTCTGTCATAATATAATAGAGACAGTAGATCTAGCTGGTCTGTCATAATACAATTGAGACAGTAGATCTAGCTGGTCTGTCATAATACAATAGAGACAGTAGATGTAGCTGGTATGTCATAATACAATTGAGACAGTAGATCTACCTGGTCTGTCATAATATAATAGAGACAGTAGATCAAGCTGGTCTGTCAAAATACAATAGAGACAGTAGCTATTGCTGGTCTGTCATAATATAATAGAGTCAGTAGATATAGCTGCTCTGTCATAATATAATAGAGACAGTAGATATAGCTGTTCTGTCATAATATAATAGAGACAGTAGATCAAGCTGGTCTGTCAAAATATAACAGAGACATTAGTTCTAGCTGGTCTGTCATAATATAATAGAGACAGTAGATCTAGCTGGTCTGTCATAATACAATTGAGACAGTAGATCTAGCTGGTCTGTCATAATACAATAGAGACAGTAGATCAAGCTGGTCTGTCAAAATACAATAGAGACAGTAGATATAGCTGGTCTGTCATAATATAATAGAGACAGTAGATATAGCTGGTCTGTCATAATATAATAGAGACAGTAGATATAGCTGGTCTGTCATAATATAATAGAGACAGTAGATTAAGCTGGTCTGTCAAACAATAGAGACAGTAGATCTAGCTGGTCTGTCATAATATAATAGAGACAGTAGATCTAGCCGATCTGTCATAATACAATAGAGACAGTAGATCTAGCTGGTCTGTCAAAATACAATAGAGACAGTAGATCTTGCTGGTCTTTGATAATACAATAGAGACAGTAGATCTAGCTAGTCTGTCATAATATAATAGAGACAGTAGATCTAGCCGATCTGTCATAATACAATAGAGACAGTAGATCTAGCCGATCTGTCATAATACAATAGAGACAGTAGATCTAGCCGATCTGTCATAATACAATAGAGACAGTAGATCTAGCTGGTCTGTCAAAATATAATAGAGACAGTACATCTAGCTGGTCTGTCATAATATAATAGAGACAGTAGATCTAGCAGATCTGTCATAATACAATAGAGACAGTAGATCTAGCCGATCTGTCATAACACAATAGAGACAGTAGATCTAGCCGATCTGTCATAATACAATAGAGACAGTAGATCTAGCCGGTCTGTCAAAATATAATAGAGACAGTAGATCTAGCTGGTGTGTCATAATATAATAGAGACAGTAGATCTAGCTGGTCTGTCATAATACAATAGAGACAGTAGATCCAGCTGGTATGTCATACAATAGAGACAGTAGATCTAGCTGGTCTGTCATAATATAATAGAGACAGTAGATCAAGCTGGTCTGTCAAAATATAACAGAGACATTAGTTCTAGCTGGTCTGTCATAATATAATAGAGACAGTAGATCTAGCTGGTCTGTCATAATACAATTGAGACAGTAGATCTAGCTGGTCTGTCATAATACAATAGAGACAGTAGATGTAGCTGGTATGTCATAATACAATTGAGACAGTAGATCTACCTGGTCTGTCATAATATAATAGAGACAGTAGATCAAGCTGGTCTGTCAAAATACAATAGAGACAGTAGCTATTGCTGGTCTGTCATAATATAATAGAGACAGTAGATATAGCTGGTCTGTCATAATATAATAGAGACAGTAGATATAGCTGGTCTGTCATAATATAATAGAGACAGTAGATCAAGCTGGTCTGTCAAAATATAACAGAGACATTAGTTCTAGCTGGTCTGTCATAATATAATAGAGACAGTAGATCTAGCTGGTCTGTCATAATACAATTGAGACAGTAGATCTAGCTGGTCTGTCATAATACAATAGAGACAGTAGATCAAGCTGGTCTGTCAAAATACAATAGAGACAGTAGATATAGCTGGTCTGTCATAATATAATAGAGACAGTAGATATAGCTGGTCTGTCATAATATAATAGAGACAGTAGTTATAGCTGGTCTGTCATAATATAATAGAGACAGTAGATTAAGCTGGTCTGTCAAACAATAGAGACAGTAGATCTAGCTGGTCTGTCATAATATAATAGAGACAGTAGATCTAGCCGATCTGTCATAATACAATAGAGACAGTAGATCTAGCTGGTCTGTCAAAATACAATAGAGACAGTAGATCTTGCTGGTCTTTGATAATACAATAGAGACAGTAGATCTAGCTAGTCTGTCATAATATAATAGAGACAGTAGATCTAGCCGATCTGTCATAATACAATAGAGACAGTAGATCTAGCCGATCTGTCATAATACAATAGAGACAGTAGATCTAGCCGATCTGTCATAATACAATAGAGACAGTAGATCTAGCTGGTCTGTCAAAATATAATAGAGACAGTACATCTAGCTGGTCTGTCATAATATAATAGAGACAGTAGATCTAGCCGATCTGTCATAATACAATAGAGACAGTAGATCTAGCCGATCTGTCATAATACAATAGAGACAGTAGATCTAGCCGATCTGTCATAATACAATAGAGATAGTAGATCTAGCCGGTCTGTCAAAATATAATAGAGACAGTAGATCTAGCTGGTGTGTCATAATATAATAGAGACAGTAGATCTAGCTGGTCTGTCATAATACAATAGAGACAGTAGATCCAGCTGGTATGTCATACAATAGAGACAGTAGATCTAGCTGGTCTGTCATAATATAATAGAGACAGTAGATCAAGCTGGTCTGTCAAAATATAACAGAGACATTAGTTCTAGCTGGTCTGTCATAATATAATAGAGACAGTAGATCTAGCTGGTCTGTCATAATACAATTGAGACAGTAGATCTAGCTGGTCTGTCATAATACAATAGAGACAGTAGATGTAGCTGGTATGTCATAATACAATTGAGACAGTAGATCTACCTGGTCTGTCATAATATAATAGAGACAGTAGATCAAGCTGGTCTGTCAAAATACAATAGAGACAGTAGCTATTGCTGGTCTGTCATAATATAATAGAGACAGTAGATATAGCTGGTCTGTCATAATATAATAGAGACAGTAGATATAGCTGGTCTGTCATAATATAATAGAGACAGTAGATCAAGCTGGTCTGTCAAAATATAACAGAGACATTAGTTCTAGCTGGTCTGTCATAATATAATAGAGACAGTAGATCTAGCTGGTCTGTCATAATACAATTGAGACAGTAGATCTAGCTGGTCTGTCATAATACAATAGAGACAGTAGATCAAGCTGGTCTGTCAAAATACAATAGAGACAGTAGCTATTGCTGGTCTGTCATAATATAATAGAGTCAGTAGATATAGCTGGTCTGTCATAATATAATAGAGACAGTAGATATAGCTGGTCTGTCATAATATAATAGAGACAGTAGATCAAGCTGGTCTGTCAAAATATAACAGAGACATTAGTTCTAGCTGGTCTGTCATAATATAATAGAGACAGTAGATCTAGCTGGTCTGTCATAATACAATTGAGACAGTAGATCTAGCTGGTCTGTCATAATACAATAGAGACAGTAGATCAAGCTGGTCTGTCAAAATACAATAGAGACAGTAGCTATTGCTGGTCTGTCATAATATAATAGAGTCAGTAGATATAGCTGGTCTGTCATAATATAATAGAGACAGTAGATATAGCTGGTCTGTCATAATATAATAGAGACAGTAGATCAAGCTGGTCTGTCAAAATATAACAGAGACATTAGTTCTAGCTGGTCTGTCATAATATAATAGAGACAGTAGATCTAGCTGGTCTGTCATAATACAATTGAGACAGTAGATCTAGCTGGTCTGTCATAATACAATAGAGACAGTAGATCAAGCTGGTCTGTCAAAATACAATAGAGACAGTAGATATAGCTGGTCTGTCATAATATAATAGAGACAGTAGATATAGCTGGTCTGTCATAATATAATAGAGACAGTAGATATAGCTGGTCTGTCATAATATAATAGAGACAGTAGATTAAGCTGGTCTGTCAAACAATAGAGACAGTAGATCTAGCTGGTCTGTCATAATATAATAGAGACAGTAGATCTAGCCGATCTGTCATAATACAATAGAGACAGTAGATCTAGCTGGTCTGTCAAAATACAATAGAGACAGTAGATCTTGCTGGTCTTTGATAATACAATAGAGACAGTAGATCTAGCTAGTCTGTCATAATATAATAGAGACAGTAGATCTAGCCGATCTGTCATAATACAATAGAGACAGTAGATCTAGCCGATCTGTCATAATACAATAGAGACAGTAGATCTAGCCGATCTGTCATAATACAATAGAGACAGTAGATCTAGCTGGTCTGTCAAAATATAATAGAGACAGTACATCTAGCTGGTCTGTCATAAGATAATAGAGACAGTAGATCTAGCCGATCTGTCATAATACAATAGAGACACTAGATCTAGCCGATCTGTCATAATACAATAGAGACAGTAGATCTAGCCGGTCTGTCAAAATATAATAGAGACAGTAGATCTAGCTGGTCTGTCATAATATAATAGAGACAGTAGATCTAGCTGGTATGTCATACAATAGAGACATTAGCTCTAGCTGGTCTGTCATAATATAATAGAGACAGTAGATCTAGCTGGTCTGTCATAATACAATAGAGACAGTAGATCTTGCTGGTCTTTGATAATACAATAGAGACAGTAGAACTACCTGGTCTGTCATAATATAATAGAGACAGTAGATCAAGCTGGTCTGTCATAATATAATAGAGACAGTAGATCTAGCTGGTCTCTCATAATACAATAGAGACAGTAGATCTACCTGGTCTGTCATAATATAATAGAGACAGTAGATATAGCTGGTGGGTCATAATATAATAGAGACAGTAGATCTAGCTGGTCTGTCATAATACAATAGAGACAGTAGATCCAGCTGGTATGTCATACAATATAGACAGTAGATCTAGCTGGTCTGTCATAATATAATAGAGACAGTAGATCAAGCTGGTCTGTCAAAATATAACAGAGACATTAGTTCTAGCTGGTCTGTCATAATATAATAGAGACAGTAGATCTAGCTGGTCTGTCATAATACAGTTGAGACAGTAGATCTAGCTGGTCTGTCATAATACAATAGAGACAGTAGATGTAGCTGGTATGTCATAATACAATTGAGACAGTAGATCTACCTGGTCTGTCATAATATAATAGAGACAGTAGATCAAGCTGGTCTGTCAAAATACAATAGAGACAGTAGATATAGCTGGTCTGTCATGATATAATAGAGACAGTAGATATAGCTGGTCTGTCATAATATAATAGAGACAGTAGATATAGCTGGTCTGTCATAATATAATAGAGACAGTAGATTAAGCTGGTCTGTCAAACAATAGAGACAGTAGATCTAGCTGGTCTGTCAAAATACAATAGAGACAGTAGATCTTGCTGGTCTTTGATAATACAATAGAGACAGTAGATCTAGCCGATCTGTCATAATACAATAGAGACAGTAGATCTAGCCGATCTGTCATAATACAATAGAGACAGTAGATCTAGCTGGTCTGTCAAAATATAATAGAGACAGTACATCTAGCTGGTCTGTCATAATATAATAGAGACAGTAGATCTAGCCGATCTGTCATAATACAATAGAGACAGTAGATCTAGCCGATCTGTCATAATACAATAGAGACAGTAGATCTAGCCGATCTGTCATAATACAATAGAGACAGTAGATCTAGCTGGTCTGTCAAAATATAATAGAGACAGTAGATCTAGCTGGTCTGTCATAATATAATAGAGACAGTAGATCTAGCTGGTATGTCATACAATAGAGACATTAGCTCTAGCTGGTCTGTCATAATATAATAGAGACAGTAGATCTAGCTGGTCTGTCATAATACAATAGAGACAGTAGATCTTGCTGGTCTTTGATAATACAATAGAGACAGTAGAACTACCTGGTCTGTCATAATATAATAGAGACAGTAGATCAAGCTGGTCTGTCATAATATAATAGAGTCAGTAGATCTAGCTGGTCTCTCATAAAACAATAGAGACAGTACATCTACCTGGTCTGTCATAATATAATAGAGACAGTAGATATAGCTGGTGTGTCATAATATAATAGAGACAGTAGATCTAGCTAGTCTGTCATAATATAATAGAGACAGTAGATCTAGCCGATCTGTCATAATACAATAGAGACAGTAGATCTAGCCGATCTGTCATAATACAATAGAGACAGTAGATCTAGCCGATCTGTCATAATACAATAGAGACAGTAGATCTAGCTGGTCTGTCAAAATATAATAGAGACAGTACATCTAGCTGGTCTGTCATAATATAATAGAGACAGTAGATCTAGCCGATCTGTCATAATACAATAGAGACAGTAGATCTAGCCGATCTGTCATAATACAATAGAGACAGTAGATCTAGCTGGTCTGTCAAAATATAATAGAGACAGTAGATCTAGCTGGTCTGTCATAATACAATAGAGACAGTAGATCCAGCTGGTATGTCATACAATAGAGACAGTAGATCTAGCTGGTCTGTCATAATATAGAGACAGTAGATCTAGCTGGTCTGTCATAATACAATAGAAACAGTAGATCCAGCTGGTCTGTCAAAATATAATAGAGACAGTAGATCTAGCTGGTATGTCAAACAAAAGCGACAGTAGATCTAGCTGGTCTGTCATACAATAGAGACAGTAGATCTAGCTGGTCTGTCATAATATAATAGAGACTGTAGATCTAGCTGGTCTTTCATATTATAATAGAGACAGTAGATCTAGCTGGTCTGTCATAATACAATAGAAACAGTAGATCTAGCTGGTCTGTCAAAATATAATAGAGACAGTAGATCTAGCTGGTCTGTCATAATACAATAGAGACAGTAGAGCTACCTGGTCTGTCATAATACAATAGAGACAGTAGATCTAGCTGGTATGTCATACAATAGAGACAGTAGATCTAGCTGATCTTTCATAATATTATAGAGCCAGTAGATCTAGCTGGTATGTCATACAATAGAGACAGTAGATCTAGCTGGTCTGTCAAACAATAGAGACAGTAAATCTAGCTGGTCTGTCATAATACAATAGAGACAGTAGATCTAGCTGGTCTGTCAAAATATAATAGAGACAGTAGATCTAGCTGGTCTGTCATAATATAATAGAGACAGTAGATCTAGCTGGTCTGTCATAATATAGAGACAGTAGATCTAGCTGGTCTGTCATAATACAATAGAAACAGTAGATCCAGCTGGTCTGTCAAAATATAATAGAGACAGTAGATCTTGCTGGTCTGTCATAATATAATAGAGACAGTATATCTAGCTGGTCTGTCATAATATAATAGAGACAGTAGATCTAGCTGGTATGTCAAACAAAAGCAACAGTAGATCTAGCTGGTCTGTCATACAATAGAGACAGTAGATCTAGCTGGTCTGTCATAATATAATAGAGACAGTAGAGACAGTAGATCTAGCTGGTCTGTCATATTATAATAGGGACAGTAGATCTAGCTGGTCTGTCATAATACATTAGAAACAGTAGATCTAGCTGGTCTGTCAAAATATAATAGAGACAGTAGATCTAGCTGGTCTGTCATAATACAATAGAGATAGTAGAGCTACCTGGTCTGTCATAATACAATAGAGACAGTAGATCTAGCTGGTATGTCATACAATAGAGACAGTAGATCTAGCTGATCTTTCATAATATTATAGAGACAGTAAATCTAGCTGGTCTGTCATAATACAATAGAGACAGTAGATATACCTGGTCTGTCAAAATATAATAGGGACAGTAGATCTAGCTGGTCTGTCATAATATAATAGAGACAGTAGATCTAGCTGGTCTGTCATAATATTATAGAGACAGTAGATCTAGCTGGTCTGTCATAATACAATAGAGACAGTAGATCTAGCTGGTCTGTCATATTATAACAGAGACAGTAGATCTAGCTGGTCTGTCATAATACAATAGAGACAGTAGATGAAGCTGGTCTGTCAAAATATAGCAGAGACAGTAGTTCTAGCTGGTCTGTCATAATATAATAGACAGTAGATCTAGCTGGTATGTCATAATACAATTGAGACAGTAGATCTAGCTGGTCTGTCATAATACAATAGAGAAAGTAGATCTTGCTGGTCTTTGATAATACAATCGAGACAGTAGATCTACCTGGTCTGTCATAATATAATAGAGACAGTAGATCTAGCTGGTCTGTCATAATATAATAGAGACAGTAGATATAGCTGGTCTGTCATAATATAATAGAGACAGTAGTTCTAGCTGGTCTGTCATAATATAATAGAGACAGTAGATCTAGCTGGTCTGTCATAATATAATAGAGACAGTAGATCTAGCTGATCTGTCATAATACAATAGAGACAGTAGATGTAGCTTGTCTGTCATAATACAATAGAGACAGCAGATCTTGCTGGTCTGGGATAATACAATAGAGACAGTAGATCTACCTGGTCTGTCATAATATAATAGAGACAGTAGATCAAGCTGGTCTGTCATAATATAATAGAGACAGTAGATCTAGCTGGTCTATCAAAGTATAACAGAGACAGTAGTTCTATCTGGTCTGTCATAATATAATAGAGATAGTAGATCTAGCTGGTCTGTCATAATATAATAGAGACAGTAGATCTAGCTGGTCTGTCATAATATATTAGAGACAGTAGATCAAGCTGGTCTGTCAAAATATAATAGAGACAGTAGATCTAGCTGGTCTGTGATAATACAATAGATACAGTAGATCTACCTGGTCTGTCAATATTTTAGAGACAGTAGATCTAGCTGGTATATCATACAATAGAGACAGTAGATCTAGCTGGTCTTTCATAATATAATAGAGACAGTAGATCTAGCTGATCTGTCATAATACAATAGAGACAGTAGATCTAGCTGGTCTGTCATAATACAATAGAGACAGCAGATCTTGCTGGTCTGGGATAATACAATAGAGACAGTAGATCTACCTGGTCTGTCATAATATAATAGAGACAGTAGATCAAGCTGGTCTGTCATAATATAATAGAGACAGTAGATCTAGCTGGTCTATCAAAGTATAACAGAAACAGTAGTTCTAGCTGGTCTGTCATAATATAATAGAGACAGTAGATCTAGCTGGTCTCTCATAATACAATAGAGACAGTAGATCTACCTGGTCTGTCATAATATAATAGAGACAGTAGATATAGCTGGTGTGTCATAATATAATAGAGACAGTAGATCTAGCTGGTCTGTCATAATATAATAGAGACAGTAGATCTAGCTGATCTGTCTTAATACAATAGAGACAGTAGATCTACCTGGTCTGTCATAATATAATAGAGACAGTAGATCAAGCTGGTCTGTCAAAATATAATAGAGACAGTAGATCTAGCTGGTCTGTCAAAATATAATAGAGACAGTAGATACAGCTGGTGTGTCATAATATAATAGAGACAGTAGATCTAGCTGGTCTGTCATAATACAATAGAGACAGTAGATCCAGCTGGTATGTCATACAATAGAGACAGTAGATCTTGCTGGTCTGTCATAATGTAATAGAGACAGTAGATCAAGCTGGTCTGTCAAAATATAACAGAGACATTAGTTCTAGCTGGTCTGTCATAATATAATAGAGAAAGTAGATCTAGCTGGTCTGTCATAATACAATTGAGACAGTAGATCTAGCTGGTCTGTCATAATACAATAGAGACAGTAGATGTAGCTGGTATGTCATAATACAATTGAGACAGTAGATCTACCTGGTCTGTCATAATATAATAGAGACAGTAGATCTAGCTGGTCTGTCAAAATACAATAGAGACAGTAGATATAGCTGGTCTGTCATAATATAATAGAGACAGTAGATATAGCTGGTCTGTCATAATATAATAGAGACAGTAGATATAGCTGGTCTGTCATAATATAATAGAGACAGTAGATTAAGCTGGTCTGTCAAACAATAGAGACAGTAGATCTAGCTGGTCTGTCATAATATAATAGAGACAGTAGATCTAGCCGATTTGTCATAATACAATAGAGACAGTAGATCTAGCTGGTCTGTCAAAATACAATAGAGACAGTAGATCTTGCTGGTCTTTGATAATACAATAGAGACAGTAGATCTAGCTAGTCTGTCATAATATAATAGAGACAGTAGATCTAGCCGATCTGTCATAATACAATAGAGACAGTAGATCTAGCCGATCTGTCATAATACAATAGAGACAGTAGATCTAGCCGATCTGTCATAATACAATAGAGACAGTAGATCTAGCTGGTCTGTCATAATATAATAGAGACAGTAGATCTAGCTGGTCTGTCATAATACAATAGAGACAGTAGATCTTGCTGGTCTTTGATAATACAATAGAGACAGTAGAACTACCTGGTCTGTCATAATATAATAGAGACAGTAGATCAAGCTGGTCTGTCATAATATAATAGAGACAGTAGATCTAGCTGGTCTCTCATAATACAATAGAGACAGTAGATCTACCTGGTCTGTCATAATATAATAGAGACAGTAGATCTAGCTGGTCTGTCATAATACAATAGAGACAGTAGATCCAGCTGGTATGTCATACAATAGATACAGTAGATCTAGCTGGTCTGTCATAATATAGAGACAGTAGATCTAGCTGGTCTGTCATAATACAATAGAAACAGTAGATCCAGCTGGTCTGTCAAAATATAATAGAGACAGTAGATCTAGCTGGTCTGTCATAATACAATAGAGATAGTAGAGCTACCTGGTCTGTCATAATACAATAGAGACAGTAGATCTAGCTGGTATGTCATACAATAGAGACAGTAGATCTAGCTGATCTTTCATAATATTATAGAGACAGTAGATCTAGCTGGTATGTCATACAATAGAGACAGTAGATCTAGCTGGTCTGTCAAACAATAGAGACAGTAAATCTAGCTGGTCTGTCATAATACAATAGAGTCAGTAGATCTAGCTGGTCTGTCAAAATATAATAGAGACAGTAGATCTAGCTGGTCTGTCATAATATAATAGAGACAGTAGATCTAGCTGGTATGTAATATAACAGAGACAGTAGTTCTAGCTGGTCTGTCATAATATAATAGAGACAGTAGATCTACCTGGTCATTCATAATATAATAGCGACAGTAGATCTAGCTGGTCTTTCATAATATAATAGCGACAATAGATCTAGCTGGACTGTCATAATATTATAGAGACAGTAGTTCTAGCTGGTCTGTCAATATTTTAGAGACAGTAGATCTAGCTGGTATGTCATACAATAGAGACAGTAGATCTAGCTGGTCTTTCATAATATAATAGAGACAGTATATCTAGCTGGTCTGTCATAATATAATAGAGACAGTAGATCTAGCTGGTCTGTCATAATATAATAGAGACAGTAGATCTACCTGGTCATTCATAATATAATAGCGACAGTAGATCTAGCTGGTCTGTCATAATATTATAGAGACAGTAGATCTAGCTGGTCTGTCAAAATATAATAGCGACAGTAGATCTTGCTGGTCTGTGATAATACAATAGAGACAGTATATCTAGCTGGTCTGTCAAAATATAATAGCGACAGTAGATCTAGCTTGTCATTCATAATATAATAGCGACAGTAGATCTAGCTGGTCTGTCATAATATTATAGAGACAGTAGATCTAGCTGGTATGTCATACAATGGAGACAGTAGATCTAGCTGGTCTTTCATAATATAATAGCGACAATAGATCTAGCTGGACTGTCATAATATTATAGAGACAGTAGTTCTAGCTGGTCTGTCAATATTTTAGAGACAGTAGATCTAGCTGGTATGTCATACAATAGAGACAGTAGATCTAGCTGGTCTTTCATAATATAATAGAGACAGTAGATCTAGCTGGTCTGTCATAATATAATAGAGACAGTAGATCTAGCTGGTCTGTCATAATACAATAGAGACAGTAGATCTACCTGGTCTGTCATAATATAATAGAGACAGTAGATATAGCTGGTGTGTCATAATATAATAGAGACAGTAGATCTAGCTGGTCTGTCATAATATAATAGAGACAGTAGATCTAGCTGATCTGTCTTAATACAATAGAGACAGTAGATCTACCTGGTCTGTCATAATATAATAGAGACAGTAGATCAAGCTGGTCTGTCAAAATATAATAGAGACAGTAGATCTAGCTGGTCTGTCAAAATATAATAGAGACAGTAGATACAGCTGGTGTGTCATAATATAATAGAGACAGTAGATCTAGCTGGTCTGTCATAATACAATAGAGACAGTAGATCCAGCTGGTATGTCATACAATAGAGACAGTAGATCTTGCTGGTCTGTCATAATGTAATAGAGACAGTAGATCAAGCTGGTCTGTCAAAATATAACAGAGACATTAGTTCTAGCTGGTCTGTCATAATATAATAGAGAAAGTAGATCTAGCTGGTCTGTCATAATACAATTGAGACAGTAGATCTAGCTGGTCTGTCATAATACAATAGAGACAGTAGATGTAGCTGGTATGTCATAATACAATTGAGACAGTAGATCTACCTGGTCTGTCATAATATAATAGAGACAGTAGATCTAGCTGGTCTGTCAAAATACAATAGAGACAGTAGATATAGCTGGTCTGTCATAATATAATAGAGACAGTAGATATAGCTGGTCTGTCATAATATAATAGAGACAGTAGATATAGCTGGTCTGTCATAATATAATAGAGACAGTAGATTAAGCTGGTCTGTCAAACAATAGAGACAGTAGATCTAGCTGGTCTGTCATAATATAATAGAGACAGTAGATCTAGCCGATTTGTCATAATACAATAGAGACAGTAGATCTAGCTGGTCTGTCAAAATACAATAGAGACAGTAGATCTTGCTGGTCTTTGATAATACAATAGAGACAGTAGATCTAGCTAGTCTGTCATAATATAATAGAGACAGTAGATCTAGCCGATCTGTCATAATACAATAGAGACAGTAGATCTAGCCGATCTGTCATAATACAATAGAGACAGTAGATCTAGCCGATCTGTCATAATACAATAGAGACAGTAGATCTAGCTGGTCTGTCATAATATAATAGAGACAGTAGATCTAGCTGGTCTGTCATAATACAATAGAGACAGTAGATCTTGCTGGTCTTTGATAATACAATAGAGACAGTAGAACTACCTGGTCTGTCATAATATAATAGAGACAGTAGATCAAGCTGGTCTGTCATAATATAATAGAGACAGTAGATCTAGCTGGTCTCTCATAATACAATAGAGACAGTAGATCTACCTGGTCTGTCATAATATAATAGAGACAGTAGATCTAGCTGGTCTGTCATAATACAATAGAGACAGTAGATCCAGCTGGTATGTCATACAATAGATACAGTAGATCTAGCTGGTCTGTCATAATATAGAGACAGTAGATCTAGCTGGTCTGTCATAATACAATAGAAACAGTAGATCCAGCTGGTCTGTCAAAATATAATAGAGACAGTAGATCTAGCTGGTCTGTCATAATACAATAGAGATAGTAGAGCTACCTGGTCTGTCATAATACAATAGAGACAGTAGATCTAGCTGGTATGTCATACAATAGAGACAGTAGATCTAGCTGATCTTTCATAATATTATAGAGACAGTAGATCTAGCTGGTATGTCATACAATAGAGACAGTAGATCTAGCTGGTCTGTCAAACAATAGAGACAGTAAATCTAGCTGGTCTGTCATAATACAATAGAGTCAGTAGATCTAGCTGGTCTGTCAAAATATAATAGAGACAGTAGATCTAGCTGGTCTGTCATAATATAATAGAGACAGTAGATCTAGCTGGTATGTAATATAACAGAGACAGTAGTTCTAGCTGGTCTGTCATAATATAATAGAGACAGTAGATCTACCTGGTCATTCATAATATAATAGCGACAGTAGATCTAGCTGGTCTTTCATAATATAATAGCGACAATAGATCTAGCTGGACTGTCATAATATTATAGAGACAGTAGTTCTAGCTGGTCTGTCAATATTTTAGAGACAGTAGATCTAGCTGGTATGTCATACAATAGAGACAGTAGATCTAGCTGGTCTTTCATAATATAATAGAGACAGTATATCTAGCTGGTCTGTCATAATATAATAGAGACAGTAGATCTAGCTGGTCTGTCATAATATAATAGAGACAGTAGATCTACCTGGTCATTCATAATATAATAGCGACAGTAGATCTAGCTGGTCTGTCATAATATTATAGAGACAGTAGATCTAGCTGGTCTGTCAAAATATAATAGCGACAGTAGATCTTGCTGGTCTGTGATAATACAATAGAGACAGTATATCTAGCTGGTCTGTCAAAATATAATAGCGACAGTAGATCTAGCTGGTCATTCATAATATAATAGCGACAGTAGATCTAGCTGGTCTGTCATAATATTATAGAGACAGTAGATCTAGCTGGTATGTCATACAATGGAGACAGTAGATCTAGCTGGTCTTTCATAATATAATAGCGACAATAGATCTAGCTGGACTGTCATAATATTATAGAGACAGTAGTTCTAGCTGGTCTGTCAATATTTTAGAGACAGTAGATCTAGCTGGTATGTCATACAATAGAGACAGTAGATCTAGCTGGTCTTTCATAATATAATAGAGACAGTATATCTAGCTGGTCTGTCATAATATAATAGAGACAGTAGATCTAGCTGGTCTGTCATAATATAATATAGACAGTAGATCTAGCTGGTATGTAATATAACAGAGACAGTAGTTCTAGCTGGTCTGTCATAATATAATAGAGACAGTAGATCTACCTGGTCATTCATAATATAATAGCGACAGTAGATCTAGCTGGTCTGTGATAATATTATAGAGACAGTAGATCTAGCTGGTCTGTCAAAATATAATAGCGACAGTAGATCTTGCTGGTCTGTGATAATACAATAGAGACAGTATATCTAGCTGGTCTGTCAAAATATAATAGCGACAGTAGATCTAGCTGGTCATTCATAATATAATAGCGACAGTAGATCTAGCTGGTCTGTCATAATATAATAGAGACAGTAGATCTAGCTGGTATGTCATACAATGGAGACAGTAGATCTAGCTGGTCTTTCATAATATAATAGCGACAATAGATCTAGCTGGACTGTCATAATATTATAGAGACAGTAGTTCTAGCTGGTCTGTCATAATATAATAGAGAGTAGATCTAGCTGGTCTATCAAAGTATAACAGAGACAGTATATCTAGCTGGTCTGTAATAATATAGAGACAGTATATCAAGCTGGTCTGTCAAAATATAACAGAGACAGTAGTTCTAGCTGTTCTGTCATAATATATTACAGACAGTAGATCAAGCTGGTCTGTCAAAATATAATAGAGACAGTAGATCTAGCTGGTCTTTCAAAATATAATAGAGACAGTAGATCTGTCATAATATAATAGAGACAGTAGATCTAGCTGGTATGTCATAATATAATAGAGACAGTAGATCTAGCTGGTCTTTCAAAATATAAGAGACAGTAGATCTTGCTGGTCTGTGATAATACAGAGACAGTAGATCTAGCTGGTCTGTCATAATATTATAGAGACAGTATATCAAGCTGGTCTGTCAAAATATAACAGAGACAGTAGTTCTAGCTGTTCTGTCATAATATATTACAGACAGTAGATCAATCTGGTCTGTCAAAATATAATAGAGACAGTAGATCTAGCTGGTCTTTCAAAATATAATAGAGACAGTAGATATGTCATAATATAATAGAGACAGTAGATCTAGCTGGTATGTCATACAATGGAGACAGTAGATCTAGCTGGTCTTTCATAATATAAGAGACAGTAGATCTTGTTGGTCTGTGATAATACAGAGACAGTAGATCTAGCTGGTCTGTCATAATATTATAGAGACAGTATATCTAGCTGGTCTGTCAAAATATAATAGTGACAGTAGATCTAGCTGGTCTTTCATAATATAATAGCGACAGTAGATCTAGCTGGTCTGTCATAATATTATAGAGACAGTAGATCTAGCTGGTATGTCATACAATGGAGACAGTAGATCTAGCTGGTCTTTCATAATATAATAGCGACAATAGATCTAGCTGGACTGTCATATTATTATAGAGACAGTAGTTCTAGCTGGTCTGTCAATATTTTAGAGACAGTAGATCTACCTGGTATGTCATACAATAGAGACAGTAGATCTAGCTGGTCTTTCATAATATAATAGAGACAGTATATCTAGCTGGTCTGTCATAATATAATAGAGACAGTAGATCTAGCTGGTCTGTCATAATATAATAGAGACAGTAGATCTAGCTGTTATGTAATATAACAGAGACAGTAGTTCTAGCTGGTCTGTCATAATATAATAGAGACAATAGATCTACCTGGTCATTCATAATATAATAGCGACAGTAGATCTAGCTGGTCTGTGATAATATTATAGAGACAGTAGATCTAGCTGGTCTGTCAAAATATAATAGCGACAGTAGATCTTGCTGGTCTGTGATAATACAATAGAGACAGTATATCTAGCTGGTCTGTCAAAATATAATAGCGACAGTAGATCTAGCTGGTCATTCATAATATAATAGCGACAGTAGATCTAGCTGGTCTGTCATAATATAATAGAGACAGTAGATCTAGCTGGTATGTCATACAATGGAGACAGTAGATCTAGCTGGTCTTTCATAATATAATAGAGAGTAGATCTAGCTGGTCTATCAAAATACAATAGAGACAGCAGATCTTGCTGGTCTGTCATAATATAATAGAGACAGTTGATCAAGCTGGTCTGTCATAATATAATAGAGACAGTAGATCTAGCTGGTCTATCAAAATATAACAGAGACAGTAGTTCTAGCTGGTCTGTCATAATATAATAGAGATAGTAGATCTAGCTGGTCTGTCATAATATAATATATGTGCCATTTAGCTGACGCTTTTATCCAAAGCGACTTAGTCATGTGTGCATACATTCTACGTATGGGTGGTCCCGGGAATCGAACCCACTACCCTGGCGTTACAAGCGCCATGCTCTACCAACTGAGCCACAGAAGGACCACATAATAGAGACAGTAGATCTAGCTGGTCTGTCATAATATATTAGAGACAGTAGATCAAGCTGGTCTGTCAAAATATAATAGAGACAGTAGATCTAGCTGGTCTGTGATAATACAATAGATACAGTAGATCTACCTGGTCTGTCATAATATTTTAAAGACAGTAGATCTAGCTGGTATGTCATACAATAGAGACAGCAGATCTAGCTGGTCTTTCATAATATAACAGCGACAGTTGATCTAGCTGGTCTGTCATAATATAATAGAGACAGTAGATCTAGCTGGTATGTAATACAATAGAGACAGTAGATCTAGCTGGTCTGTCATAATATAATAGAGACAGTAGATATAGCTGGTCTGTCAAATATAACAGAGACAGTAGTTCTAGCTGGTCTGTCATAATATAATAGAGACAGTAGATCTAGCTGGTCTGTAATAATATAAGAGACAGTAGATCTTGCTGGTCTGTGATAATACAATAGAGACAGTAGATCTAGCTGGTCTGTCATAATATTATAGAGACAGTATATCTAGCTGGTCTGTCAAAATATAATAGAGACAGTAGATCTAGCTGGTCTTTCATAATATAATAGCGACAGTAGATCTAGCTGGTCTGTCATAATATTATAGAGACAGTAGATCTAGCTGGTCTGTCATAATATATTATAGACAGTAGATCTAGCTGGTATGTCATAATACAATGGAGACAGTAGATCTAGCTGGTATGTCATAATATAATAGAGACAGTAGATCTAGCTGATCTGTCATTATACAATAGAGACAGTAGATCTACCTGGTCTGTCATAATATAATAGAGACATTAGATAAAGCTGGTCTGTCAAAATATAATAGAGACAATAGATCAAGCTGGTCTGTCAAAATATAAGAGAGACAGTAGTTCTAGCTGGTCTGTCAAAATATAACAGAGACAGTAGATCTAGCTGGTCTGTCATAATATAATAGAGACAGTAGAACTAGCTGGTATGTCATACAATAGATATAGCTGTTCTTTCATAATATAATAGCGACAGTATATCTAGCTGGTCTGTCATAATATAATAGAGACAGTAGATCTAGCTGGTGTGTCATACAATAGAGACAGTAGATCTAGCAGGTCTGTCATATTATAATAGAGACAATAGATCTAGCTGGTCTGTCATAATACAATAGAGACAGTAGATCTAGCTGGTCTGTCATAATATAATAGAGACAGTAGATCTAGCTGATCTGTCATAATACAATAGAGACAGTAGATCTAGCTGGTCTGTCAAAATATAAGAGAGACAGTAGTTCTAGCTGGTCTGTCAAAATATAACAGAGACAGTAGATCTAGCTGGTCTTTCATAATATAATAGCGACAGTAGATCTAGCTGGTCTGTCATAATATTATAGAGACAGTAGATCTAGCTGGTATGTCATACAATGGAGACAGTAGATCTAGCTGGTCTTTCATAATATAATAGCGACAATAGATCTAGCTGGACTGTCATATTATTATAGAGACAGTAGTTCTAGCTGGTCTGTCATAATATAATAGAGACAGTAGATCTACCAGGTCTGTCAAAATATAACAGAGACATTAGATCTAGCTGGTCTGTCATAATATAGAGACAGTATATCAAGCTGGTCTGTCAAAATATAACAGAGACAGTAGTTCTAGCTGGTCTATCAAAGTATAACAGAGACAGTAGATCTAGCTGGTCTGTAATAATATAGAGACAGTATATCAAGCTGGTCTGTCAAAATATAACAGAGACAGTAGTTCTAGCTGGTCTGTCATAATATATTAGAGACAGTAGATCAAGCTGGTCTGTCAAAATATAATAGAGACAGTAGATCTAGCTGGTCTGTGATAATACAATATATACAGTAGATCTACCTGGTCTGTCATAATATTTTAGAGATTGTATATCTAGCTGGTCTGTCAAAATGTAATAGCGGCAGTAGATCTAGCTGATCTTTCATAATATAATAGCGACAGTAGATCTAGCTGGTCTGTCATAATATTATAGAGACAGTAGATCTAGCTGGTATGTAATACAATAGAGACAGTAGATCTAGCTGGTCTGTCAAAATATAACAGAGACAGTAGTTCTAGCTGGTCTGTCATAATATAATAGAGACAGTAGATCTAGCTGGTCTGTCATCTTATAATAGAGACAGTAGATCTAGCTGGTCTGTCATAATATAATAGAGACAGTAGTTCTAGCTGGTCTGTCAAAATATAACAGAGACAGTAGTTCTAGCTGGTCTGTCATAATATAATAGAGACAGTAGATCTAGCTGATCTGTCATAATACAATAGAGACAGCAGATCTTGCTGGTCTGTCATAATATAATAGAGACAGTTGATCAAGCTGGTCTGTCATAATATAATAGAGACAGTATATCTACCTGGTCTGTCATTTTATAATAGAGACACTAGATCTAGCTGGTCTGTCATAATATCATAGAGACAGTAGATCTTGCTGGTCTGTCATAATATAATAGAGACAGTTGATCAAGCTGGTCTGTCATAATATAATAGAGACAGTAGATCTAGCTGGTCTATCAAAGTATAACAGAGACAGTAGTTCTACCTGGTCTGTCATAATATAATAGAGACAGTAGATCAAGCTGGTCTGTCAAAATATAATAGAGACAGTAGATCTAGCTGGTCTGTCAAAATATAATAGAGACAGTAGATCTGTCATAATATAATAGAGACAGTAGATCTAGCTGGTCTGTCATAATATAATAGAGACAGTAGATCTAGCTGGTCTTTCAAAATATAATAGCGACAGTTGATCTAGCTGGTCTGTCATAATATAATAGAGACAGTAGATCTAGCTGGTCTGTCATAATATAATAGAGACAGTAGATATAGCTGGTCTGTCATAATATAATAGAGACAGTAGATCTAGCTGGTCTGTCATAATACAATAGAGACAGTAGATTTAGCTGGTCTGTCATAGCATAATAGAGACATAGAGACAGTAGATTTAGCTGGTCTTTCATAATATAATAGAGACAGTAGATCTAGCTGGTCTGTCATAATATAATAGAGACAGTAGATCTACCTGGTCTGTCAAAATATAATAGAGACAGTAGATTTAGTTGGTCTGTCATAATATCAGAGACACTAGATCTAGCTGGTCTGTCATAATATAATAGAGATAGTAGATCTAGCTGGTCTGTCATAATACAATAGAAACAGTAGATCTAGCTGGTCTGTCATAATGTCATATTATAATAGAGACAATAGATCAAATCAAATCAAATCAAATCAAATTTATTTATATAGCCCTTCGTACATCAGCTGATATCTCAAAGTGCTGTACAGAAACCCAGCCTAAAACCCCAAACAGCAAACAATGCAGGTGTAAAAGCACGGTGGCTAGGAAAAACTCCCTAGAAAGGCCAAAACCTAGGAAGAAACCTAGAGAGGAACCGGGCTATGTGGGGTGGCCAGTCCTCTTCTGGCTGTGCCGGGTAGAGATTATAACAGAACATGACCAAGATGTTCAAATGTTCATAAATGACCAGCATGGTCGAATAATAATAAGGCAGAACAGTTGAAACTGGAGCAGCAGCAGTCAGGTGGAATGGGGACAGCAAGGAGCCATCATGTCAGGTAGTCCTGGGGCACTGTCCTAGGGCTCAGGTCCTCCGAGAGAGAGAGAAAGAAAGAGAGAATTAGAGAGAGCATATGTGGGGTGGCCAGTCCTCTTTTGGCTGTGCCGGTGGAGATTATAACAGAACGTGGCCAAGATGTTCAAATGTTCATAAATGACCCAGCATGGTTGAATAATAGTAAGGCAGAACAGTTGAAACTGGAGCAGGAGCATGGCCAGGTGGACTGGGGACAGCAAGGAGTCCTCATGTCAGGTAGTCCTGGGACATGGTCCTAGGGCCCAGGCCAGTTGAAACTGGAGCAGCAGCATGGCCAGGTGGACTGGGGACAGCAAGGAGTCATCATGTCAGGTAGTCCTGGGGCATGGTCCTAGGGCTCAGGTCCTCCGAGAGAGAGAAAGAAAGAGAGAAGGAGAGAATTAGAGAACGCACACTTAGATTCACACAGGACACCGAATAGGACAGGAGAAGTACTCCAGATATAACAAACTGACCCTAGCCCCCCGACACATAAACTACTGCAGCATAAATACTGGAGGCTGAGACAGGAGGGGTCAGGAGACACTGTGGCCCCATCCGAGGACACCCCGGACAGGGCCAAACAGGAAGGATATAACCCCACCCACTTTGCCAAAGCACAGCCCCCACACCACTAGAGGGATATCTTCAACCACCAACTCACCATCCTGAGACAAGGCCGAGTATAGCCCACAAAGATCTCCGCCACGGTACAACCCAAGGGGGGCAACCCAGACAGGCCGACCACAACAGTGAATCAACCCACCCAGGTGACGCACCCCCCAGGGACGGCACGAGAGAGCCCCAGCAAGCCAGTGACTCAGCCCCGTAACAGGGTTAGAGGCAGAGAATCCCAGTGGAAAGAGGGGAACCGGCCAGGCAGAGACAGCAAGGGCGGTTCGTTGCTCCAGAGCCTTTCCGTTCACCTTCCCACTCCTGGGCCAGACTACACTCAATCATATGACCCACTGAAGAGATGAGTCTTCAGTAAAGACTTAAAGGTTGAGACCGAGTTTGCGTCTCTGACATGGGTAGGCAGACCGTTCCATAAAAATGGAGCTCTATAGGAGAAAGCCCTGCCTCCAGCTGTTTGCTTAGAAATTCTAGGGACAATTAGGAGGCCTGCGTCTTGTGACCGTAGCGTACGTGTAGGTATGTACGGCAGGACCAAATCAGAGAGGTAGGTAGGAGCAAGCCCATGTAATGCTTTGTAGGTTAGCAGTAAAACCTTGAAATCAGCCCTTGCTTTGACAGGAAGCCAGTGTAGAGAGGCTAGCACTGGAGTAATATGATCAAATTTTTTGGTTCTAGTCAGGATTCTAGCAGCCGTATTTAGCACTAACTGAAGTTTATTTAGTGCTTTATCCGGGTAGCCGGAAAATAGAGCATTGCAGTAGTCTAACCTAGAAGTGACAAAAGCATGGATTAATTTTTCTGCATCATTTTTGGACAGAAAGTTTCTGATTTTTGCAATGTTACGTAGATGGAAAAAAGCTGTCCTCGAAATGGTCTTGATATGTTCTTCAAAAGAGAGATCAGGGTCCAGAGTAACGCCGAGGTCCTTCACAGTTTTATTTGAGACGACTGTACAACCATTAAGATTAATTGTCAGATTCAACAGAAGATCTCTTTGTTTCTTGGGACCTAGAACAAGCATCTCTGTTTTGTCCGAGTTTAATAGTAGAAAGTTTGCAGCCATCCACTTCCTTATGCAGCCATCCACTTCCAGAACAGGGCTCCGGGCAGCCGAGCGGAAATGGAGGAAAACTCGCCTCCCTGCGGACCTGGCATCCTTTCACTCCCTCCTCTCTACATTTTCCTCCTCTGTCTCTGCTGCTAAAGCCACTTTCTACCACTCTAAATTCCAAGCATCTGCCTCTAACCCTAGGAAGCTCTTTGCCACCTTCTCCTCCCTCCTGAATCCTCCCCCCTCCCTCCTCCTCTCTGCAGATGACTTCGTCAACCATTTTGAAAAGAAGGTCGATGACATCCGATCCTCGTTTGCTAAGTCAAACGACACTGCTGGTTCTGCCCACACTGCCCTACCCTATGCTCTGACCTCTTTCTCCCTCTCTCTCTCCAGATGAAATCTCGTCTTGTGACGGCCGGCCGCCCAACAACCTGCCCAGCTTGACCCTATCCCCTCCTCTCTTCTCCAGACCATTTCCGGAGACCTTCTCCCTTACCTCACCTCGCTCATCAACTCATCCCTGACCGCTGGCTACGTCCCTCCCGTCTTCAAGAGAGCGAGAGTTGCACCCCTTCTGAAAAAACCTACACTCGATCCCTCCGATGTCAACAACTACAGACCAGTATCCCTTCTCTCTTTTCTCTCCAAAACTCTTGAGCGTGCCGTCCTTGGCCAGCTCTACCGCTATCTCTCTCAGAATGACCTTCTTGATCCAAATCAGTCAGGTTTCAAGACTAGTCATTCAACTGAGACTGCTCTTCTCTGTATCACGGAGGCGCTCCGCACTGCTAAAGCTAACTCTCTCTCCTCTGCTCTCATCCTTCTAGACCTATCGGCTGCCTTCGATACTGTGAACCATCAGATCCTCCTCTCCACCCTCTCCGAGTTGGGCATCTCCGGCGCGGCCCACGCTTGGATTGCGTCCTACCTGACAGGTCGCTCCTACCAGGTGGCGTGGCGAGAATCTGTCTCCTCACCACGCGCTCTCACCACTGGTGTCCCCCAGGGCTCTGTTCTAGGCCCTCTCTTATTCTCGCTATACACCAAGTCACTTGGCTCTGTCATAACCTCACATGGTCTCTCCTATCATTGCTATGCAGACGACACACAATTAATCTTCTCCCTTTCCCCCTTCTGATGACCAGGTGGCGAATCGCATCTCTGCATGTCTGGCAGACATATCAGTGTGGATGACGGATCACCACCTCAAGCTGAACCTCAGCAAGACGGAGCTCCTCTTCCTCCCGGGGAAGGACTGCCCGTTCCATGATCTCGCCATCACGGTTGACAACTCCATTGTGTCCTCCTCCCAGAGCGCTAAGAACCTTGGCGTGATCCTGGACAACACCCTGACGTTCTCAACTAACATCAAGGCGGTGTCCCGTTCCTGTAGGTTCATGCTCTACAACATCCGCAGAGTACGACCCTGCCTCACACAGGAAGCGGCGCAGGTCCTAATCCAGGCACTTGTCATCTCCCGTCTTGATTACTGCAACTCGCTGTTGGCTGGGCTCCCTGCCTGTGCCATTAAACCCCTACAACTCATCCAGAACGCCGCAGCCCGTCTGGTGTTCAACCTTCCCAAGTTCTCTCACGTCACCCCGCTCCTCCGCTCTCTCCACTGGCTTCCAGTTGAAGCTCGCATCCGCTACAAGACCATGGTGCTCGCCACGGAGCTGTGAGGGGAACGGCACCTCAGTACCTCCAGGCTCTGATCAGGCCCTACACCCAAACAAGGGCACTGCGTTCATCCACCTCTGGCCTGCTCGCCTCCCTACCACTGAGGAAGTACAGTTCCCGCTCAGCCCAGTCAAAACTGTTCGCTGCTCTGGCCCCCCAATGGTGGAACAAACTCCCTCACGACGCCAGGACAGCGGAGTCAATCACCACCTTCCGGAGACACCTGAAACCCCACCTCTTCAAGGAATACCTAGGATAGGGTAAGTAAGGGTAAGTAATCCTTCTCACCCCCCCCCTTCTCACCCCCCCCCCCAACAAGATTTAGATGCAAGTGGCTGTTCCACTGGTTGTCATAAGGTGTATGCACCAATTTGTAAGTCGCTCTGGATAAGAGCGTCTGCTAAATGACTTAAATGTAAATGTAAATGTAATGTCTGAAACACATGCTTCTAGCGAGGGCAATTTTGGGGCTTCACCATGTTTCATTGAAATGTACAGCTGTGTGTCATCCGCATAGCAGTGAAAGTTTACATTATGTTTTCGAATAACATCCCCAAGAGGTAAAATATATAGTGAAAACAATAGTGGTCCTAAAACAGAACCTTGAGGAACACCGAAATGTACAGTTGATTTGTCAGAGGACAAACCATTCACAGAGACAAACTGATATCTTTCCGACAGATAAGACCTAAACTAGGCCAGAACATGTCCGTGTAGACCAATTTGGGTTTCCAATCTCTCCAAAAGAATGTGGTGATCGATGGTATCAAAAGCAGCACTAAGGTCTAGGAGCACGAGGACAGATGCAGAGCCTCGGTCCGATGCCATTAAAATGTCATTTACCACCTTCACAAGTGCCGTCTCAGTGCTATGATGGGGTCTAAAACCAGACTGAAGCATTTCGTATACATTGTTTGTCTTCAGGAAGGCAGTGAGTTGCTGCGCAACAGCCTTCTCTAAAATCTTTGAGAGGAATGGAAGATTCGATATAGGCCGATAGTTTTTTATATTTTCTGGGTCAAGGTTTGGCTTTTTCAAGAGAGGCTTTATTACTGCCACTTTTAGTGAGTTTGGTACACATCCAGTGGATAGAGAGCCGTTTATTATGTTCAACATAGGAGGGCCAAGCACAGGAAGCAGCTCTTTCAGTAGTTTAGTTGGAATAGGGTCCAGTATACAGCTTGAAGGTTTAGAGGCCATGATTATTTTCATCATTGTGTCAAGAGATATAGTACTAAAACACTTGAGCGTCTCTCTTGATCCTAGGTCCTGGCAGAGTTGTGCAGACTCAGGACAACTGAGGTTTGGAGGAATACGCAGGTTTAAAGAGGAGTCCGTAATTTGCTTTCTAATAATCATAATCTTTTCCTCAAAGAAGTTCATGAATTTATCACTGCTAAAGTGAAAGTCATCCTCTCTTGGGGAATGCTGCTTTTTAGTTAGCTTTGCCACAGTATCAAAAAGGAATTTCGGATTGTTCTTATTTTCCTCAATTAAGTTAGAAAAATAGGACGATCGAGCAGCAGTAAGGGCTCTTCGGTACTGCAGGGTACCGTCCTTCCAAGCTAGTCGGAAGACTTCCAGTTTGGTGTGGCGCCATTTCCGTTCCAATTTTCTGGAAGCTTGCTTCAGAGCTCGGGTATTTTCTGTGTACCAGGGAGCTAGTTTCTTATGAGACATTTTTTTAGTTTTTAGGGGTGCAACTGCATCTAGGTATTGCGCAAGGTTACATTGAGATCCTCAGTTAGGTGGTTAACGGATTTTTGTCCTCTGGCGTCCTTGGGTAGGCAGAGGGAGTCTGGAAGGGCATCAAGGAATCTTTGTGTTGTCTGTGAATTTATAGCACGACTTTTGATGTTCCTTGGTTGGGGTCTGAGCAGATTATTTGTTGCAATTGCAAACGTAATAAAATGGTGGTCCGATAGTCCAGGATTATGAGGAAAACATTAAGATCCACAACATTTATTCCATGGGACAAAACTAGGTCCAGCGTATGACTGTGACAGTGAGTGGGTCCAGAGACATGTTGGACAAAACCCACTGAGTCGATGATGGCTCCAAAAGCCTTTTGGAGTGGGTCTGTGGACTTTTCCATGTGAATATTAAAGTCACCAAAGATTAGAATATTATCTGCAATGACTACAAGGTCTGATAGGAATTCAGGAACTCAGTGAGAAACGCTGTATATGGCCCAGGAGGCCTGTAAACAGTAGCTATAAAAAGTGATTGAGTAGGCTGCATAGATTTCATGACTAGAAGCTCAAAAGACGAAAACGTCATTTTTTTTTTTGTAAATTGAAATTTGCTATCGTAAATGTTAGCAACACCTCCGCCTTTGCGGGATGCACGGGGGATATGGTCACTAGTGTAGCCAGGAGGTGAGGCCTCATTTAACACAGTAAATTCATCAGGCTTAAGCCATGTTTCAGTCAGGCCAATCACATCAAGATTATGATCAGTGATTAGTTCATTGACTATAATTGCCTTTGAAGTAAGGGATCTAACATTAAGTAGCCCTATTTTGAGATGTGAGGTATCATGATCTCTTTCAGTAATGACAGGAATGGAGGTGGTCTTTATCCTAGTGAGATTGCTAAGGCGAACACCGCCATGTTTAGTTTTGCCCAACCTAGGTCGAGGCACAGACACGGTCTCAATGGTGATAGCTGAGCTGACTACACTGACTATGCTAGTGGCAGACTCCACTATGCTGGCAGGCTGGCTAATAGCCTGCTGCCTGGCCTGCACCCTATTTCATTGTGGAGCTAGAGGAGTTAGAGCCCTGTCTATGTTGGCAGATAAGATGAGAGCACCCCTCCAGCTAGGATGGAGTCCGTCACTCCTCAGCAGGTCAGGCTTGGTCCTGTTTGTGGGTGAGTCCCAGAAAGAGGGCCAATTATCTACAAATTCTATCTTTTGGGAGGGGCAGAAAACAGTTTTCAACCAGCGATTGAGTTGTGAGACTCTGCTGTAGAGCTCATCACTCCCCTAACTGGGAGGGGGCCAGAGACAATTACTCGATGCCGACACATCTTTCTAGCTGATATGCACGCAGAAGCTATGTTGCGCTTGGTGATCTCTGACTGTTTCATCCTAACATCGTTGGTGCCGACGTGGATAACAATATCTCTATACTCTCTACACTCGCCAGTTTTAGCTTTAGCCAGCACCATCTTCAGATTAGCCTTAACGTCGGTAGCCCTGCCCCCGGGTAAACAGTGTATGATCGCTGGATGATTCGCTTTAAGTCTAATACTGCGGGTAATGGAGTCGCCAATGACTAGAGTTTTCAGACAGTAGATCTAGCTGGTCTGTCATGATATAATAGAGACAGTAGATCTAGCTGGTCTGTCATATTATAATAGAGACAATTTATCTAGCTGGTATGACATAATACAATAGCGAGAATAGATCTAGCTGGTCTGTCATTTTATAATGGAGTCTGTATATCTACCTGGTCTCTCATAATATAATAGAGACAGTAGATCTAGCTGGTCTGTCATAATTCAATAGAGACAGTAGATCTAGCTGGTCTGTCATATTATAATAGAGACAGTAGATATAGCTGGTCTGTCATATTATAATAGAGACAATTTATCTAGCTGGTCTGTCATAATACAATAGCGAGAATATATCTAGCTGGTCTGTCATTTTATAATGGAGTCTGTATATCTACCTGGTCCCTCATAATATAATAGAGACAGTAGATCTAGCTGGTCTGTCATAATACAATAGAGACAGTATATCTAGCTTATCTGTCATAATACAATAGAGACAGTAGATTTAGCTGGTCTGTCATACCATAATAGAGACATAGAGACAGTAGATTTAGCTGGTCTGTCATAATATAATAGAGACAGTAGATCTAGCTGGTCTGTCATAGTATAATAGAGACAGTAGATCTAGCTGGTCTGTCATATTATAATAGAGACAATTGATCTAGCTGGTCTGTCATAATACAATAGAGACAGTAGATCTAGCTGGTCTGTCTGTCATAATATTATAGAGACAGTATATCTAGCTGGTCTGTCAAAATATAATAGAGACAGTAGATCTAGCTGGTCTTTCATAATATAATAGCGACAGTAGATCTAGCTGGTCTGTCATAATATTATAGAGACAGTAGATCTAGCTGGTCTGTCATAATATATTATAGACAGTAGATCTAGCTGGTATGTCATAATACAATGGAGACAGTAGATCTAGCTGGTATGTCATAATATAATAGAGACAGTAGATCTAGCTGATCTGTCATTATACAATAGAGACAGTAGATCTACCTGGTCTGTCATAATATAATAGAGACATTAGATCAAGCTGGTCTGTCAAAATATAATAGAGACAATAGATCAAGCTGGTCTGTCAAAATATAAGAGAGACAGTAGTTCTAGCTGGTCTGTCAAAATATAACAGAGACAGTAGATCTAGCTGGTCTGTCATAATATAATAGAGACAGTAGAACTAGCTGGTATGTCATACAATAGATATAGCTGGTCTTTCATAATATAATAGCGACAGTATATCTAGCTGGTCTGTCATAATATAATAGAGACAGTAGATCTAGCTGGTGTGTCATACAATAGAGACAGTAGATCTAGCAGGTCTGTCATATTATAATAGAGACAATAGATCTAGCTGGTCTGTCATAATACAATAGAGACAGTAGATCTAGCTGGTCTGTCATAATATAATAGAGACAGTAGATCTAGCTGGTCTTTCAAAATATAATAGCGACAGTTGATCTAGCTGGTCTGTCATAATATAATAGAGACAGTAGATCTAGCTGGTATGTAATACAATAGAGACAGTAGATCTAGCTGGTCTGTCATAATATAATAGAGACAGTAGATATAGCTGGTCTGTCAAATATAACAGAGACAGTAGTTCTAGCTGGTCTGTCATAATATAATAGAGACAGTAGATCTAGCTGGTCTGTCATAATACAATAGAGACAGTAGATCTAGCTGGTCTGTCATAATATAATAGAGACAGTAGATCTAGCTGGTCTGTCATAGTATAATAGGGACAGTAGTATCTACCTGGTCTGTCAAAATATAATAGAGACAGTAGATCAAGCTGGTCTGTCAAAATATAATAGAGACAGTAGATCTAGCTGGTCTGTCAAAATATAATAGAGACAGTAGATCTGTCATAATATAATAGAGACAGTAGATCTAGCTGGTCTGTCATAATATAATAGAGACAGTAGATCTAGCTGGTCTTTCAAAATATAATAGCGACAGTTGATCTAGCTGGTCTGTCATAATATAATAGAGACAGTAGATCTAGCTGGTATGTAATACAATAGAGACAGTAGATCTAGCTGGTCTGTCATAATATAATAGAGACAGTAGATATAGCTGGTCTGTCAAATATAACAGAGACAGTAGTTCTAGCTGGTCTGTCATAATACAATAGAGACAGTAGATCTAGCTGGTCTGTCATAATATAATAGAGACAGTAGATCTAGCTGATCTGTCATAATACAATAGAGACAGTAGATCTAGCTGGTCTGTCAAAATATAATAGAGACAGTAGATCTAGCTGGTCTTTCATAATACAATAGAGACAGTAGATCTAGCTGGTCTGTCATAATATAATAGAGACAGTAGATCTAGCTGATCTGTCTTAATACAATAGAGACAGTAGATCTACCTGGTCTGTCATAATATAATAGAGACAGTAGATCAAGCTGGTCTGTCAAAATATAATAGAGACAGTAGATCTAGCTGGTCTGTCAAAATATAATAGAGACAGTAGATCTAGCTGGTCTGTCATAATATAATAGAGACAGTAGATCTAGCTGGTCTTTCAAAATATAATAGCGACAGTTGATCTAGCTGGTCTGTCATAATATAATAGAGACAGTAGATCTAGCTGGTATGTAATACAATAGAGACAGTAGATCTAGCTGGTCTGTCATAATATAATAGAGACAGTAGATATAGCTGGTCTGTCAAATATAACAGAGACAGTAGTTCTAGCTGGTCTGTCATAATATAATAGAGACAGTAGATCTAGCTGGTCTGTCATAATACAATAGAGACAGTAGATCTAGCTGGTCTGTCATAATATAATAGAGACAGTAGATCTAGCTGGTCTGTCATAGTATAATAGGGACAGTAGTATCTACCTGGTCTGTCAAAATATAATAGAGACAGTAGATCAAGCTGGTCTGTCAAAATATAATAGAGACAGTAGATCTAGCTGGTCTGTCAAAATATAATAGAGACAGTAGATCTGTCATAATATAATAGAGACAGTAGATCTAGCTGGTCTGTCATAATATAATAGAGACAGTAGATCTAGCTGGTCTTTCAAAATATAATAGCGACAGTTGATCTAGCTGGTCTGTCATAATATAATAGAGACAGTAGATCTAGCTGGTATGTAATACAATAGAGACAGTAGATCTAGCTGGTCTGTCATAATATAATAGAGACAGTAGATATAGCTGGTCTGTCAAATATAACAGAGACAGTAGTTCTAGCTGGTCTGTCATAATATAATAGAGACAGTAGATCTAGCTGGTCTGTCATAATACAATAGAGACAGTAGATCTAGCTGGTCTGTCATAATATAATAGAGACAGTAGATCTAGCTGGTCTGTCATAGTATAATAGGGACAGTAGTATCTACCTGGTCTGTCAAAATATAATAGAGACAGTAGATCTAGCTGGTCTGTCATAATAAAATAGACAGTATATCTACCTGGTCTGTCATAATATAATAGAGACAGTATATCTACCTGGACTGTCATAATACAGAAGAGACAGTAGATCTAGCTGGTCTGTCATAATATAATAGAGACAGTAGATCTAGCTGGTCTGTCATAATATAATAGAGACAGTAGATCTAGCTGGTCTGTCATAATACAATAGAGACAGTAGATTTAGCTGGTCTGTCATAGCATAATAGAGACATAGAGACAGTAGATTTAGCTGGTCTTTCATAATATAATAGAGACAGTAGATCTAGCTGGTCTGTCATAATATAATAGAGACAGTAGATCTACCTGGTCTGTCAAAATATAATAGAGACAGTAGATTTAGTTGGTCTGTCATAATATCAGAGACACTAGATCTAGCTGGTCTGTCATATTATAATAGAGACAATTTATCTAGCTGGTCTGTCATTTTATAATGGAGTCTGTATATCTACCTGGTCTCTCATAATATAATAGAGACAGTAGATCTAGCTGGTCTGTCATAATTCAATAGAGACAGTAGATCTAGCTGGTCTGTCATATTATAATAGAGACAGTAGATATAGCTGGTCTGTCATATTATAATAGAGACAATTTATCTAGCTGGTCTGTCATAATACAATAGCGAGAATATATCTAGCTGGTCTGTCATTTTATAATGGAGTCTGTATATCTACCTGGTCTCTCATAATATAATAGAGACAGTAGATCTAGCTGGTCTGTCATAATACAATAGAGACAGTATATCTAGCTTGTCTGTCATAATACAATAGAGACAGTAGATTTAGCTGGTCTGTCATACCATAATAGAGACATAGAGACAGTAGATTTAGCTGGTCTGTCATAATATAATAGAGACAGTATATCTACCTGGTCTGTCATTTTATAATAGAGACAGTAGATCTAGCTGGTCTGTCATAATATAATAGAGACAGTAGATCTAGCTGGTCTGTCATAGTATAATAGAGACAGTAGATCTAGCTGGTCTGTCATATTATAATAGAGACAATTGATCATGCTGGTCTGTCATAATACAATAGAGACAGTAGATCTAGCTGGTCTGTCATAATATTATAGAGACAGTATATCTAGCTGGTCTGTCAAAATATAATAGAGACAGTAGATCTAGCTGGTCTTTCATAATATAATAGCGACAGTAGATCTAGCTGGTCTGTCATAATATTATAGAGACAGTAGATCTAGCTGGTCTGTCATAATATATTATAGACAGTAGATCTAGCTGGTATGTCATAATACAATGGAGACAGTAGATCTAGCTGGTATGTCATAATATAATAGAGACAGTAGATCTAGCTGATCTGTCATTATACAATAGAGACAGTAGATCTAGCTAGTCTGTCATAATATAATAGAGACTTTAGATCAAGCTGGTCTGTCAAAATATAATAGAGACAATAGATCAAGCTGGTCTGTCAAAATATAAGAGAGACAGTAGTTCTAGCTGGTCTGTCAAAATATAACAGAGACAGTAGATCTAGCTGGTCTGTCATAATATAATAGAGACATTTACATTACATTTACATTTAAGTCATTTAGCAGACGCTCTTATCCAGAGCGACTTACAAATTGGTGCATACACCTTATGACAACCAGTGGAACAGCCACTTGCATCTAAATCTTGTTGGGGGGAGAAGGATTACCTACCCTTACTTACCCTATCCTAGGTATTCCTTGAAGAGGTGGGGTTAGAACTAGCTGGTATGTCAGTAGAACTAGCTGGTATGTCATACAATAGATATAGCTGGTCTTTCATAATATAATAGCGACAGTATATCTAGCTGGTCTGTCATAATATAATAGAGACAGTAGATCTAGCTGGTGTGTCATACAATAGAGACAGTACATCTAGCAGGTCTGTCATATTATAATAGAGACAATAGATCTAGCTGGTCTGTCATAATACAATAGAGACAGTAGATCTAGCTGGTCTGTCATAATATAATAGAGACAGTAGATCTAGCTGATCTGTCATAATACAATAGAGACAGTAGATCTAGCTGGTCTGTCAAAATATAATAGAGACAGTAGATCTAGCTGGTCTTTCATAATATAATAGAGACAGTATATCTAGCTGGTCTGTCATAATATAATAGAGACAGTAGATCTAGCTGATCTGTCTTAATACAATAGAGACAGTAGATCTACCTGGTCTGTCATAATATAATAGAGACAGTAGATCAAGCTGGTCTGTCAAAATATAATAGAGACAGTAGATCTAGCTGGTCTGTCAAAATATAATAGAGACAGTAGATCTGTCATAATATAATAGAGACAGTAGATCTAGCTGGTCTGTCATAATATAATAGAGACAGTAGATCTAGCTGGTCTTTCAAAATATAATAGCGACAGTTGATCTAGCTGGTCTGTCATAATATAATAGAGACAGTAGATCTAGCTGGTATGTAATACAATAGAGACAGTAGATCTAGCTGGTCTGTCATAATATAATAGAGACAGTAGATATAGCTGGTCTGTCAAATATAACAGAGACAGTAGTTCTAGCTGGTCTGTCATAATATAATAGAGACAGTAGATCTAGCTGGTCTGTCATAATACAATAGAGACAGTAGATCTAGCTGGTCTGTCATAATATAATAGAGACAGTAGATCTAGCTGGTCTGTCATAGTATAATAGGGACAGTAGTATCTACCTGGTCTGTCAAAATATAATAGAGACAGTAGATCTAGCTGGTCTGTCATAATAAAATAGACAGTATATCTACCTGGTCTGTCATAATATAATAGAGACAGTATATCTACCTGGACTGTCATAATATAATAGAGACAGTATATCGACCTGGTCTGTCATAATACAGAAGAGACAGTAGATCTAGCTGGTCTGTCATAATATAATAGAGACAGTAGATCTAGCTGGTCTGTCATAATATAATAGAGACAGTAGATCTAGCTGGTCTGTCATAATACAATAGAGACAGTAGATTTAGCTGGTCTGTCATAGCATAATAGAGACATAGAGACAGTAGATTTAGCTGGTCTTTCATAATATAATAGAGACAGTAGATCTAGCTGGTCTGTCATAATATAATAGAGACAGTAGATCTACCTGGTCTGTCAAAATATAATAGAGACAGTAGATTTAGTTGGTCTGTCATAATATCAGAGACACTAGATCTAGCTGGTCTGTCATAATATAATAGAGAAAGTATATCTACTTGGTCTGTCATAATATAATAGAGACAGTAGATCTAGCTGGTCTGTCATATTATAATAGAGACAGTAGATCTACCTGGTCTGTCATAGTATAATAGAAACAGTAGATCTAGCTGGTCTGTCATAATACAATAGAGACAGTAGATCAAGCTGGTCTGTCATAATATAATAGAGACAGTAGATCTACCTGGTCTGTCATAGTATAATAGAGACAGTAGATCTAGCTGGTCTGTCATAGTACAATAGAGACATAGAGACAGTAGATCTAGCTGGTCTGTCATAATATAATAGGGACAGTAGATCTAGCTGGTCTGTCATAATATAATAGATACAGTGTATCTACCAGGTCTGTCAAAATATAACAGAGACAGTAGATCTAGCTGGTCTGTCATAATATAACAGAGACAGTAGATCTACCTGGTATGTCAAAATATAATAGAGACAGTAGATCTAGCTGGTCTGTCATAATATAATAGAGACAGTAGATCTAGCTGGTCTGTCAAATTAGAATAGAGACAGTAGATCTAGCTGGTCTGTCATAATATAATAGTGACAGTGTATCTACCAGGTCTGTCAAAATATAACAGAGACAGTAGATCTAGCTGGTCTGTCATAATATAACAGAGACAGTAGATCTACCTGGTATGTCAAAATATAATAGAGACAGTAGATCGAGCTGGTCTGTCATAATATAATAGAGACAGTAGATCTACCTGGTCTGTCAAATTAGAATAGAGACAGTAGATCTAGCTGGTCTGTCATCAAATAATAGACACAGTAGATCTAGCTGGTCTGTCATAATATAATAGGGACAGTAGATCTAGCTGGTCTGTCATAATATAATAGAGACAGTGTATCTACCAGGTCTGTCAAAATATAACAGAGACAGTAGATCTAGCTGGTCTGTCATAATATAACAGCGACAGTAGATCTACGTGGTATGTCAAAATATAATAGAGACAGTAGATCGAGCTGGTCTGTCATAATATAATAGAGACAGTAGATCTACCTGGTCTGTCAAATTAGAATAGAGACAGTAGATCTAGCTGGTCTGTCATCAAATAATAGACACGGTAGATCTAGCTGGTCTGTCATAATATAATAGAGAAAGTATATCTACTTGGTCTGTCATAATATAATAGAGACAGTAGATCTAGCTGGTCTGTCATATTATAATAGAGACAGTAGATCTACCTGGTCTGTAATAGTATAATAGAAACAGTAGATCTAGCTGGTCTGTCATAATACAATAGAGACAGTAGATCAAGCTGGTCTGTCATAATATAATAGAGACAGTAGATCTACCTGGTCTGTCATAGTATAATAGAGACAGTAGATCTAGCTGGTCTGTCATAGTACAATAGAGACATAGAGACAGTAGATCTAGCTGGTCTGTCATAATATAATAGGGACAGTAGATCTAGCTGGTCTGTCATAATATAATAGATACAGTGTATCTACCAGGTCTGTCAAAATATAACAGAGACAGTAGATCTAGCTGGTCTGTCATAATATAACAGAGACAGTAGATCCACCTGGTATGTCAAAATATAATAGAGACAGTAGATCTAGCTGGTCTGTCATAATATAATAGAGACAGTAGATCTAGCTGGTCTGTCAAATTAGAATAGAGACAGTAGATCTAGCTGGTCTGTCATAATATAATAGTGACAGTGTATCTACCAGGTCTGTCATAATATAACAGAGACAGTAGATCTAGCTGGTCTGTCATAATTTAACAGAGACAGTAGATCTACCTGGCATGTCAAAATATAATAGAGACAGTAGATCTAGCTGGTCTGTCATAATATAATAGAGACAGTAGATCTAGCTGGTCTGTCAAATTAGAATAGAGACAGTAGATCTAGCTGGTCTGTCATAATATAATAGTGACAGTGTATCTACCAGGTCTGTCATAATATAACAGAGACAGTAGATCTAGCTGGTCTGTCATAATATAATAGAGACAGTAGATCTAGCTGGTCTGTCATCAAATAATAGACACAGTAGATCTCGCTGGTCTGTCATAATATAATAGGGACAGTAGATCTAGCTGGTCTGTCATAATATAATAGAGACAGTGTATCTACCAGGTCTGTCATAATATAACAGAGACAGTAGATCTAGCTGGTCTGTCATAATATAATAGAGACAGTAGATCTAGCTGGTCTGTCATCAAATAATAGACACAGTAGATCTAGCTGGGCTGTCATATTATAATAGAGACAGTAGATCTACCTGGTCTGTCAAATTAGAATAGAGACAGTAGATCTAGCTGGTCTGTCATCAAATAATAGACACAGTAGATCTAGCTGGTCTGTCATAATATAATAGAGAAAGTATATCTACTTGGTCTGTCATAATATAATAGAGACAGTAGATCTAGCTGGTCTGTCATATTATAATAGAGACAGTAGATCTACCTGGTCTGTCATAGTATAATAGAAACAGTAGACCTAGCTGGTCTGTCATAATACAATAGAGACAGTAGATCTATCTGGTCTGTCATAATATAATAGAGACAGTAGATCTACCTGGTCTGTCATAGTATAATAGAGACAGTAGATCTAGCTGGTCTTTCATAGTACAATAGAGACATAGAGACAGTAGATCTAGCTGGTCTGTAATAATATAATAGGGACAGTATATCTAGCTGGTCTGTCATAATATAATAGAGAAAGTATATCTACCTGGTCTGTCAAATTAGAATAGAGACAGTAGATCTAGCTGGTCTGTCATCAAATAATAGACACAGTAGATCTAGCTGGTCTGTCATAATATAATAGAGAAAGTATATCTACTTGGTCTGTCATAATATAATAGAGACAGTAGATCTAGCTGGTCTGTCATATTATAATAGAGACAGTAGATCTACCTGGTCTGTCATAGTATAATAGAAACAGTAGACCTAGCTGGTCTGTCATAATACAATAGAGACAGTAGATCTATCTGGTCTGTCATAATATAATAGAGACAGTAGATCTACCTGGTCTGCCATAGTATAATAGAGACAGTAGATCTAGCTGGTCTGTCATAGTACAATAGAGACATAGAGACAGTAGATCTAGCTGGTGTGTCATAATATAATAGGGACAGTAGATCTAGCTGGTCTGTCATAATATAATAGAGACAGTGTATCTACCAGGTCTGTCATAATATAATAGTGACAGTGTATCTACCAGGTCTGTCATAATATAACAGAGACAGTAGATCTAGCTGGTCTGTCATAATATAACAGAGACAGTAGATCTACCTGGCATGTCAAAATATAATAGAGACAGCAGATCTAGCTGGTCTGTCATCAAATAATAGACACAGTAGATCTAGCTGGGCTGTCATATTATAATAGAGACAGTAGATCTACCTGGTATGTCAAAATATAATAGAGACAGTAGATCTAACTGGTCTGTCATAATATAATAGAGACAGTAGATCTAGCTGGTCTGTCAAATTAGAATAGAGACAGTAGATCTAGCTGGTCTGTCATAATATAATAGAGAAAGTATATCTACTTGGTCTGTCATAATATAATAGAGACAGTAGATCTAGCTGGTCTGTCATATTATAATAGAGACAGTAGATCTACCTGGTCTGTCATAGTATAATAGAAACAGTAGACCTAGCTGGTCTGTCATAATACAATAGAGACAGTAGATCTATCTGGTCTGTCATAATATAATAGAGACAGTAGATCTACCTGGTCTGCCATAGTATAATAGAGACAGTAGATCTAGCTGGTCTGTCATAGTACAATAGAGACATAGAGACAGTAGATCTAGCTGGTGTGTCATAATATAATAGGGACAGTAGATCTAGCTGGTCTGTCATAATATAATAGAGACAGTGTATCTACCAGGTCTGTCATAATATAATAGTGACAGTGTATCTACCAGGTCTGTCATAATATAACAGAGACAGTAGATCTAGCTGGTCTGTCATAATATAACAGAGACAGTAGATCTACCTGGCATGTCAAAATATAATAGAGACAGTAGATCTAGCTGGTCTGTCATCAAATAATAGACACAGTAGATCTAGCTGGGCTGTCATATTATAATAGAGACAGTAGATCTACCTGGTATGTCAAAATATAATAGAGACAGTAGATCTAGCTGGTCTGTCATAATATAATAGAGACAGTAGATCTAGCTGGTCTGTCAAATTAGAATAGAGACAGTAGATCTAGCTGGTCTGTCATAATATAATAGTGACAGTGTATCTACCAGGTCTGTCATAATATAACAGAGACAGTAGATCTAGCTGGACTGTCATAATATAACAGAGACAGTAGATCTACCTGGCATGTCAAAATATAATAGAGACAGTAGATCTAGCTGGTCTGTCATAACATAATAGAGACAGTAGATCTAGCTGTTCTGTCAAATTAGAATAGAGACAGTAGATCTAGCTGGTCTGTCATAATATAATAGTGACAGTGTATCTACCAGGTCTGTCATAATATAACAGAGACAGTAGATCTAGCTGGTCTGTCATAATATAACAGAGACAGTAGATCTACCTGGCATGTCAAAATATAATAGAGACAGTAGATCTATATGGTCTGTCATAATATAATAGAGACAGTAGATCTAGCTGGTCTGTCATCAAATAATAGACACAGTAGATCTAGCTGGGCTGTCATATTATAATAGAGACAGTAGATCTACCTGGTCTGTCAAATTAGAATAGAGACAGTAGATCTAGCTGGTCTGTCATCAAATAATAGACACAGTAGATCTAGCTGGTCTGTCATAATATAATAGAGAAAGTATATCTACTTGGTCTGTCATAATATAATAGAGACAGTAGATCTAGCTGGTCTGTCATATTATAATAGAGACAGTAGATCTACCTGGTCTGTCATAGTATAATAGAAACAGTAGACCTAGCTGGTCTGTCATAATACAATAGAGACAGTAGATCTATCTGGTCTGTCATAATATAATAGAGACAGTAGATCTACCTGGTCCGTCATAGTATAATAGAGACAGTAGATCTAGCTGGTCTTTCATAGTACAATAGAGACATAGAGACAGTAGATCTATCTGGTCTGTAATAATATAATAGGGACAGTAGATCTAGCTGGTCTGTCATAATATAATAGAGAAAGTATATCTACCTGGTCTGTCAAATTAGAATAGAGACAGTAGATCTAGCTGGTCTGTCATCAAATAATAGACACAGTAGATCTAGCTGGTCTGTCATAATATAATAGAGAAAGTATATCTACTTGGTCTGTCATAATATAATAGAGACAGTAGATCTAGCTGGTCTGTCATATTATAATAGAGACAGTAGATCTACCTGGTCTGTCATAGTATAATAGAAACAGTAGACCTAGCTGGTCTGTCATAATACAATAGAGACAGTAGATCTATCTGGTCTGTCATAATATAATAGAGACAGTAGATCTACCTGGTCTGCCATAGTATAATAGAGACAGTAGATCTAGCTGGTCTGTCATAGTACAATAGAGACATAGAGACAGTAGATCTAGCTGGTGTGTCATAATATAATAGGGACAGTAGATCTACCTGGTCTGTCATAGTATAATAGAGACAGTAGATCTAGCTGGTCTTTCATAGTACAATAGAGACATAGAGACAGTAGATCTAGCTGGTCTGTAATAATATAATAGGGACAGTATATCTAGCTGGTCTGTCATAATATAATAGAGAAAGTATATCTACCTGGTCTGTCAAATTAGAATAAAGACAGTAGATCTAGCTGGTCTGTCATCAAATAATAGACACAGTAGATCTAGCTGGTCTGTCATAATATAATAGAGAAAGTATATCTACTTGGTCTGTCATAATATAATAGAGACAGTAGATCTAGCTGGTCTGTCATATTATAATAGAGACAGTAGATCTACCTGGTCTGTCATAGTATAATAGAAACAGTAGACCTAGCTGGTCTGTCATAATACAATAGAGACAGTAGATCTATCTGGTCTGTCATAATATAATAGAGACAGTAGATCTACCTGGTCTGCCATAGTATAATAGAGACAGTAGATCTAGCTGGTCTGTCATAGTACAATAGAGACATAGAGACAGTAGATCTAGCTGGTGTGTCATAATATAATAGGGACAGTAGATCTACCTGGTCTGCCATAGTATAATAGAGACAGTAGATCTAGCTGGTCTGTCATAGTACAATAGAGACATAGAGACAGTAGATCTAGCTGGTGTGTCATAATATAATAGAGACAGTAGATCTAGCTGGTCTGTCAAATTAGAATAGAGACAGTAGATCTAGCTGGTCTGTCATAATATAATAGTGACAGTGTATCTACCAGGTCTGTCATAATATAACAGAGACAGTAGATCTAGCTGGACTGTCATAATATAACAGAGACAGTAGATCTACCTGGCATGTCAAAATATAATAGAGACAGTAGATCTAGCTGGTCTGTCATAACATAATAGAGACAGTATATCTAGCTGGTCTGTCAAATTAGAATAGAGACAGTAGATCTAGCTGGTCTGTCATAATATACTAGTGACAGTGTATCTACCAGGTCTGTCATAATATAACAGAGACAGTAGATCTAGCTGGTCTGTCATAATATAACAGAGACAGTAGATCTACCTGGCATGTCAAAATATAATAGAGACAGTAGATCTATATGGTCTGTCATAATATAATAGAGACAGTAGATCTAGCTGGTCTGTCATCAAATAATAGACACAGTAGATCTAGCTGGGCTGTCATATTATAATAGAGACAGTAGATCTACCTGGTCTGTCAAATTAGAATAGAGACAGTAGATCTAGCTGGTCTGTCATCAAATAATAGACACAGTAGATCTAGCTGGTCTGTCATAATATAATAGAGAAAGTATATCTACTTGGTCTGTCATAATATAATAGAGACAGTAGATCTAGCTGGTCTGTCATATTATAATAGAGACAGTAGATCTACCTGGTCTGTCATAGTATAATAGAAACAGTAGACCTAGCTGGTCTGTCATAATACAATAGAGACAGTAGATCTATCTGGTCTGTCTTAATATAATAGAGACAGTAGATCTACCTGGTCTGTCATAGTATAATAGAGACAGTAGATCTAGCTGGTCTTTCATAGTACAATAGAGACATAGAGACAGTAGATCTAGCTGGTCTGTAATAATATAATAGGGACAGTAGATCTAGCTGGTCTGTCATAATATAATAGAGAAAGTATATCTACCTGGTCTGTCAAATTAGAATAGAGACAGTAGATCTAGCTGGTCTGTCATCAAATAATAGACACAGTAGATCTAGCTGGTCTGTCATAATATAATAGAGAA
Source organism: Oncorhynchus keta (assembly GCF_023373465.1). Lineage (NCBI taxonomy): Eukaryota > Metazoa > Chordata > Actinopteri > Salmoniformes > Salmonidae > Oncorhynchus > Oncorhynchus keta. The sequence continues at coordinate 4,231 of NW_026277056.1, read as the reverse complement.
AGTATATCTACTTGGTCTGTCATAATATAATAGAGACAGTAGATCTAGCTGGTCTGTCATATTATAATAGAGACAGTAGATCTACCTGGTCTGTCATAGTATAATAGAAACAGTAGACCTAGCTGGTCTGTCATAATACAATAGAGACAGTAGATCTATCTGGTCTGTCATAATATAATAGAGACAGTAGATCTACCTGGTCTGCCATAGTATAATAGAGACAGTAGATCTAGCTGGTCTGTCATAGTACAATAGAGACATAGAGACAGTAGATCTAGCTGGTGTGTCATAATATAATAGGGACAGTAGATCTAGCTGGTCTGTCATAATATAACAGAGACAGTAGATCTAGCTGGTCTGTCATAATATAACAGAGACAGTAGATCTAGCTGGTCTGTCATAATATAATAGAGACAGTAGATCTACCTGGTCTGTCATAGTATAATAGAGACAGTAGATCTAGCTGGTCTGTCAAAGTACAATAGAGACATAGGGACAGTAGATCTAGCTGGTCTGTCATAATATAATAGGGACAGTAGATCTAGCCGGTCTGTCATAATATAATAGAGAAAGTATATCTACTTGGTCTGTCATAATATAATAGAGACAGTAGATCTAGCTGGTCTGTCATATTATAATAGAGACAGTAGATCTACCTGGTCTGTCATAGTATAATAGAAACAGTAGATCTAGCTGGTCTGTCATAATACAATAGAGACAGTAGATCTATCTGGTCTGTCATAATATAATAGAGACAGTAGATCTACCTGGTCTGTCATAATATAATAGAGACAGTAGATCTACCTGGTCTGTCATAGTATAATAGAGACAGTAGATCTAGCTGGTCTGTCATAGTACAATAGAGACATAGAGACAGTAGATCTAGCTGGTCTGTCATAATATTACATTTACATTACATTACATTTAAGTCATTTAGCAGACGCTCTTATCCAGAGCGACTTACAAATTGGTGCATACACCTTATGACAACCAGTGGAACAGCCACTTGCATCTAAATCTTGTTGGGGGAGAAGGATTACCTACCCTTACTTACCCTATCCTAGGTATTCCTTGAAGAGGTGGGGTTTCAGGTGTCTCCGGAAGGTGGTGATTGACTCCGCTGTCCTGGCGTCGTGAGGGAGTTTGTTCCACCATTGGGGGCCAGAGCAGCGAACAGTTTTGACTGGGCTGAGCGGGAACTGTACTTCCTCAGTGGTAGGGAGGCGAGCAGGCCAGAGGTGGATGAACGCAGTGCCCTTGTTTGGGTGTAGGGCCTGATCAGAGCCTGGAGGTACTGAGGTGCCGTTCCCCTCACAGCTCCGTGGCGAGCACCATGGTCTTGTAGCGGATGCGAGCTTCAACTGGAAGCCAGTGGAGAGAGCGGAGGAGCGGGGTGACGTGAGAGAACTTGGGAAGGTTGAACACCAGACGGGCTGCGCGTTCTGGATGAGTTGTAGGGGCTTAATGGCACAGGCAGGGAGCCCAGCCAACAGCGAGTTGCAGTAATCAAGACGGGAGATGACAAGTGCCTGGATTAGGACCTGCGCCGCTTCCTGTGTGAGGCAGGGTCGTACTCTGCGGATGTTGTAGAGCATGAACCTACAGGAACGGGACACCGCCTTGATGTTAGTTGAGAACGTCAGGGTGTTGTCCAGGATCACGCCAAGGTTCTTAGCGCTCTGGGAGGAGGACACAATGGAGTTGTCAACCGTGATGGCGAGATCATGGAACGGGCAGTCCTTCCCGGGAGGAAGAGGAGCTCCGTCTTGCTGAGGTTCAGCTTGAGGTGGTGATCCGTCATCCACACTGATATGTCTGCCAGACATGCAGAGATGCGATTCGCCACCTGGTCATCAGAAGGGGAAAGGAGAAGATTAATTGTGTGTCGTCTGCATAGCAATGATAGGAGAGACCATGTGAGGTTATGACAGAGCCAAGTGACTTGGTGTATAGCGAGAATAAGAGAGGGCCTAGAACAGAGCCCTGGGGGACACCAGTGGTGAGAGCGCGTGGTGAGGAGACAGATTCTCGCCACGCCACCTGGTAGGAGCGACCTGTCAGGTAGGACGCAATCCAAGCGTGGGCCGAGCCGGAGATGCCCAACTCGGAGAGGGTGGAGAGGAGGATCTGATGGTTCACAGTATCGAAGGCAGCCGATAGGTCTAGAAGGATGAGAGCAGAGGAGAGAGAGTTAGCTTTAGCAGTGCGGAGCGCCTCCGTGATACAGAGAAGAGCAGTCTCAGTTGAATGACTAGTCTTGAAACCTGACTGGTTTGGATCAAGAAGGTCATTCTGAGAGAGATAGCGGTAGAGCTGGCCAAGGACGGCACGCTCAAGAGTTTTGGAGAGAAAAGAGAGAAGGATACTGGTCTGTAGTTGTTGACATCGGAGGGATCGAGTGTAGGTTTTTTTCAGAAGGGGTGCAACTCTCGCTCTCTTGAAGACGGGAGGGACGTAGCCAGCGGTCAGGGATGAGTTGATGAGCGAGGTGAGGTAAGGGAGAAGGTCTCCGGAAATGGTCTGGAGAAGAGAGAGGGGATAGGGTCAAGCGGGCAGGTTGTTGGGCGGCCGGCCGTCACAAGACGCGAGATTTCATCTGGAGAGAGAGGGAGAAAGAGGTCAGAGCATAGGGTAGGGCAGTGTGAGCAGAACCAGCGGTGTCGTTTGACTTAGCAAACGAGGATCGGATGTCATCGACCTTCTTTTCAAAATGGTTGACGAAGTCATCTGCAGAGAGGGAGGAGGGAGGGGGGAGGATTCAGGAGGGAGGAGAAGGTGGCAAAGAGCTTCCTAGGGTTAGAGGCAGATGCTTGGAACTTAGAATGGTAGAAAGTGGCTTTAGCAGCAGAGACAGAGGAGGAAAATGTAGAGAGGAGGGAGTGAAAGGATGCCAGGTCCGCAGGGAGGCGAGTTTTCCTCCATTTCCGCTCGGCTGCCCGGAGCCCTGTTCTGTGAGCTCGCAATGAGTCGTCGAGCCACGGAGGCGGGAGGGGAGGACCGAGCCGGCCTGGAGGATAGGGGACATAGGGAGTCAAGGATGCAGTAAGGGAGGAGAGGGTTGAGGAGGCAGAATCAGGAGATAGGTTGGAGAAAGTTTGAGCAGAGGGAAGAGAAGATAGGATGGAAGAGGAGAGAGTAGCGGGGAGAGAGAGCGAAGGTTGGGACGGCGCGATACCATCCGAGTAGGGGCAGTGTGGGAAGTGTTGGATGAGAGCGAGAGGGAAAAGGATACAAGGTAGTGGTCGGAGACTTGGAGGGAGTTGCAATGAGGTTAGTGGAAGAACAGCATCTAGTAAAGATGAGGTCAAGCGTATTGCCTGCCTTGTGAGTAGGGGGAAGGTGAGAGGGTGAGGTCAAAAGAGGAGAGGAGTGGAAAGAAGGAGGCAGAGAGGAATGAGTCAAAGGTAGACGTGGGGAGGTTAAAGTCGCCCAGAACTGTGAGAGGTGAGCCGTCCTCAGGAAAGGAGCTTATCAAGGCATCAAGCTCATTGATGAACTCTCCAAGGGAACCTGGAGGGCGATAAATGATAAGGATGTTAAGCTTGAAAGGGCTGGTAACTGTGACAGCATGGAATTCAAAGGAGGCAATAGACAGATGGGTTAGGGGAGAAAGAGAGAAAGACCACTTGGGAGAGATGAGGATCCCGGTGCCACCACCCCGCTGACCAGAAGCTCTCGGGGTGTGCGAGAACACGTGGGCGGACGAGGAGAGAGCAGTAGGAGTAGCAGTGTTATCTGTGGTGATCCATGTTTCCGTCAGTGCCAAGAAGTCAAGGGACTGGAGGGAGGCATAGGCTGAGATGAACTCTGCCTTGTTGGCCGCAGATTGGCAGTTCCAGAGGCTACCGGAGACCTGGAACTCCACGTGGGTCGTACGCGCTGGGACCACCAGGTTAGGTGGTCGCGGCCACGCGGTGTGGAGCGTTTGTATGGTCTGTGCAGAGAGGAGAGAACAGGGATAGACAGACACATAGTTGACAGGCTACAGAAAAGGCTACGCTAATGCAAGGAAATTGGAATGACAAGCGGACTACACGTCTCGAATGTTCAGAAAGTTAGGCTTACGTAGCAAGAATCTTATTGACTAAAATGATTAAAATGATACAGTACTGCTAAAGTAGGCTAGCTGGCAGTAGCTGCGTTGTTGACACTACACTAATCAAGTCGTTCCGTTGAGTGTAATAATTTCTACAGTGCTGCTATTCGGGGCTAAGCAATACGTAACTGAACG